>NW_010158255.1:22056-39325 GCF_000695765.1 Mesitornis unicolor
AATGTACAGCACAAAAATATTGTGTTAAAACAAAAACATGCCAGGGAAACAAATGAAGAAAAGCCCTATTTGCCCTTTAACAGATACTCACCAGTGCCACTCATTCTCAGAGGGTCTTTCCTTCTATCTCTTAGGAAAACACCAAAGGAGTATCACCCAGACTAAGCCAGATCACTATGATGAACCCATTACTCACAGGATCCATTAAAAACACTCGGGAAGCTGCTGTCAGATTTAATCCCTCTCCACCTGCTTTCAGAGACAAAAGCATTACAGTTGGGGCTCCTGCTTGGCTGCTCTGGAAACACCGAATTGCTTTCACTCTTTTCTTCTGTGCCATTGACCCATCCAAGCGAGTAAAGGCAAACCCTGATTCTCTGAAGGGAAAGTAAAAGTGTTTAATTTAATGATCCATTTTCTGTGACAACAGGAAATAAACACATTAAAATCCTGAACTCTACTTTGAAATGCGTATTTAAAATTCTGCATTTAACAGGTGATACATTAAAAATAACAACAATGAGATTCGTGGCTTTACTGCCTTAATTGAAGTATTTAAGCAAATTTGTTCTTCTGAAATTCTAAAAATCAAAAGAATACTATATCCTTTGAGATCTTTCTAAAAAACTGTAAAAGCAAGTGTTTATTAAAAAAGTCAGTAGTTCTACTTACCTCAAGGGATTTTCTATCAGTGACAGGAAAGTTGTGAACTGAGAAACAACCAGACATTTAGCAGTTGGATTATCCCTCCGTAGTTCTATCAAAGCATGCATGAGAGCATTTACCTGAAATCAAATGAAGACTTCTGCAGCTTACTCTGACTTGGTTAGATTCTCACTCTGCTCTGATAAAGTTCATGACAATTGAGAAGTCACTGTTCAGCAATGTCTTTTAAACAAAGTAATCTTAAATTCCATGGGTATAGGGTTTATTTTGGTTTCCAAAGGAAACTAAGGGCTGAACGCTTTTAATGGTCACAGACTATGGGGTGACTGACAGTGCTCTGAGAGGAGAATGCACAAACCCTTTTCCAGACACATTTCCCACTGTCAGGAGTCAACAACTCCCCTCCCTCCAGGCACGGGACAGCTGCGAGGCCAGCGCTCCCCTGCAGCGGGGCGCAAGAAGTGAGAAAGGCGACCCCAGGAAGTGGTGCCAGAGCCTTGGCTGGGTCTGGCACAGGACGAGGGGGCACCAGCAGCACCCCTGGGACCAGCACGGGAACAGAAGCAGCAAGGAGCTGGGTCCAAGGCAGAACACCACTGCCAGCTTTCCCAGGCAAGGTTTAGCTACGATGAGGTAAATAACCACTGCCTAGAGAATGCACCAGGTAAACAAGAAAAAAATATCACTTATTCTAGAGCGCAACATCCTAAGTTAGTTCTTAGGTCTCCTCAGAAAAGATTTTCAGGGAATACGTTTATAATCAACTTTTGAATGAACAGTACCTTCATCACAAATTAAAATCAAGTATGTAAGGTTACAGAAAAGCAAGTCTCAAAACAAAAAGGTCAAAGTATATGCAGAAAGATTTAATTTTTGGCAGCAAATGCACAATGAAGGTGAGGCAAAAAAAACCCCATGTGGCAGACCTTGAGAAACAGGCCTGCAAAGTGAAATAAAAAACTCCCTAGATTATCTGACAAGTGTTGTAATGAACATGTGAGGCCCATTTAGTTCCTCCCCTCTAGAGTAGAGTGTATATTCTTTAGACAAGTTTTAAGAAGGAAGTATTTGTTCAGATTTTTAGTCTTCAAAAGTAAATTAAGAGCTGAATAGTTTCAGTGGTTATAGTCCATCTCCAGACACAGAAGCAAAACGCAAAGCAACAGCTCTTTTACTGAAAATTTTACTTAATTAATACACATCTATGTGCAATGACCAGCATCAAATTACAACTGGTGCTCCTTTTGTCTTGCTGCAAAATTTGTTTGTGATGAGATTTCATTATGTGTCTTCTCCTGTGCTGGTTAGGCACGCTGTCAGACTTTTAAATAATAATTTAAAGTATGTTCAGGATATTTACATAAAGAGTCTAGAGAGTGCGCTACAGAGCCATAATGAAAGCCAAGTAAAACACAATGGAGCGCACCTTTGAACTGGAGATCCACTCCTGATCAGACTTCTGTCCAGTACTGGCATCTGTTTCCTCTTCTAGGGGACACTGCACCAAGTGCTCCACTCGAAGCTCATTCCTACAGAGAGGACATTTGGCATTTGGCTGCAAAAAAGTGCAAATAACATTAGAAGGAACATATTACATTGAATTCTTTTTAGTGAGTACTTAAGATCACCTTTACAAAGCACCTTTTAAGTTCCTTCAAAAAATCCTTCTTCAAGGAGTACGTGCTTTGCCATTTCTGACATAGCAATCAAAACATGTAGCATTTACATCACCCTAATGTTCTCACAAATAAAATACTTAAAAAACACTCAGGCTTCCTGAAAAGCGGTGGTCTTACTGAGCATATTTATGCTTGAAATAAGCAGCTCAAGATTCAAAAGCAAGCAAATACCTGGGCTATGGGGAGGTTATTTAAAATAGCAGAAAAATAAACCGTTTTTCAAAGACAAGATCTGTCTTAGTTACAAAGAAAGAATGACCTTTTACCCTTTTTCTTCAAAGCCTGCACAGAAATAATAGCAGCCTGATGAAATATGCTTTGTCAGGGCCAGACACAGGGTATCTTCTCTTTTACCCCAACAGACACGAGAAATGAGACGTAATTTAACACCAAAAGCTTTTTTTCTCTGAAGCACACTCAAGATAAGGCAAAGTTTGGAATTTATACAATAGCGGTTCCATAGGACTACTCACAGAATTTAACAAAAGACTGTGTGCACTGTGCAAACACGCAGCTTGGCAAAGCAGAAGTGACAGACACGAAAACCTTGCCTAGCAGAGCACCCCTTCAAAATGAGCGGACTCCGTTTACACAGCAACCCGGCACAGCCCAGGCACCTTCGGTGGGGCTGCACGGCAGAGCTCACAGCAGGAGAACGCTGCGGCTGCCGCTCTGGAGTGAACCTCCAGCCCATTCAAGAGGCTGGCAGTCACGGTCTGCACACACAAACCTGTCCAGCAATAAAGATGCCCTCTCTAGAGACAGGATCTAAACACAAAGGAATCTAAAATAACAGAACACAGTCACAAATGAACTATTCCCGATTTTGCAGCAATCCAAAAATCCTCCAGTGGTGCGACAAAACAAATTAGTAAGTCTGAGAAAGTTTTCTGAAAAAAAGTAATTCCTAAGAGAGCTGATTAAGAATTGTTTTAAAAAAATAAACAAACAGCTCACATCTTCCTGCATCCCTTCTCCAGTTTAGTAAGTAAAAAAAGAAAACTCAAAACAGAGCTGAATGATGCCAACACAGATATGGAAGATGTGCAGTGAAAGCACAGGAAAGTGACAAAAGGTGTCTCACAAGCAACTGCTAGATTAAAAAAAAAAAAAAAAGAGTGTTTTAATGCCTATCTGGCAAGGTTTTACAAGAATGCCATTAACATTAGATTGCTGCAGACATTTCATAGCTTTATTGGGACTTCTGCATAGGATCTTTACGGGTACAACTCTGAAGCTGGCCTCTATGGAAGACTGAGACAAAGGAAGTGTTAACTCAAGCTGTTAACTACTAAAAAGTTTTTCCAATTTCAGTAAGTACTTTTAGGTTAACGCTAGAAAGATAAAATGGTCCCCAAGTTTGTAATGCAATGAAAGGCCAAACTCTTCACTCAGAAGTTGTGTTGGCAGCTTCACTTCCCATTCCCCACTGATGGCTTAATGCTCTCATTTGTATTTATAAAGGAACCCACAGGCACCTTGCCTGGAAGAATCCCGTTTGAACCCAGGCTGTTCTGGCGGGGTGGGGGGCGACCTGTTTGTTGGTTTGCTGTGTTTTCAAGTGGTGAGTTAAGTACTTCCCCAGCTCCAGGGGAGAGCTGCATTATAGCCATGTAGGCACGGCAACTGCCCAACTGAGATGTAGCACCAGGACAAACAACCTACCATGTGAAACACTGAATTCCCCAACTCTGGAATTTGTTTGTCAGTGTTTTGGTTGGAAGCTGCAAAAACTTCCTTGGGAATTGATTTAGATCAGGAATCGTTTTGAACATAAGGAAAGGCTTACTCACTCACTGCTTCATAAGCTCAGGTAGTTCAGATTCAAAAGAGCAGAACATACAGCCACCTCGGTTCAGGCTTCACTACTAAGAAAGCAATCTGTGGAACAATGTGGGATTGGACAAAGGCTCCGGTTCTGCAAATTCCAACGTTCTTTCTAGGCAAGGCACAGCAAATAACTTGACTGTATTGTCAAGTAATACAGGTTCCATCACATCATAACCCAATCTATTTCTCCATATGCCTATATACACCTGAAGGTTAAGTAGGGGCACCGACTCTGCTACGGACACATCAAAAACCCCTACACTGGAAAGAGGCCTTTGCAAGTGCTCTTTCCTTGAAGAATAATTTCACATTACTAGTTTCCCTTAAAATTCTCAGAAACTTTTGGCCAGGATATATACATCAGAACTTTCTGTGTCTGGCAATGAAACAGAATCAATCTACAAGCCAGACTGACTGCACTTCCTGCCTTTGTCTTGTTAGGTTAACTGATTATGCACAAGCAGGGACTACTTTGTGTCCTCTGCCTCCTATAAAGACCACTGAGGTTTATCCTGGCACTTGAAGCTCTGCTGCAGCTGAGCAGGAGGCAGAACAATTCCAAAGAGGAAGTGCAGCAGCACTGGATAAACACAGTGAGACTGCCACACTACCCGATTGCCCTAGAAAGGAAAGGGCCAACAAGAAGGAAGAGTACAACTCAGAAACACGTAAGAAAAATAAATACTACGTTTTTCAAAAAAAGCAATCGCAAGATGCTCATCCACGAGCTAATTCTGGGAGACTCTGGAGAAAGGCCATAAAGACGGCCCTCTACAGGGCAACTATTTCACCGTAGAAGGTTGTCACCTTGGAATAAGGAGAATAGACATGATTTTAGTTCAACAGCCAACTTCCAGTACACAGCTTTGGTTTCTTTTAAGCACAACAAAGTATACGTGCATCACATCACATGCAAGCAGCGAAGAGGCATCCGGCCATGTAGACGTACACAGTGCTGCACTGGATGCCATCACTTTTGCCCTAGGGACAAAGTAAGGTGAGAACCAGGGAAAAGGCCTTTGAAAATACTGGTGGACTTGACACTGATCAGTTTGACAGCGTCTCTCTCCATAGTTTGACTCCTGGCCAGTAGTTTTTATAACTCAGCTGATAACTAGGTTTACACTGTTGACCGTTTATGATTTAAAAGAACAGCTAGATGGCCTGCTGGTGATACCAGCTGTTTGCTTTTGAGTAGCTATTATGATTATCCGTAACCATAGAACAACCCACCTGTTCACTTCTGATGACTTCAAAAATACACGGCTTACAAAACACGTGCGCACAGCGCGTTATCACAGGAAGAGTCAGCGATTCTAAGCAAACTGCACATTCTTCATCTGAACCAGAGCTCAGAACAAACTTCATTTTACTCACTAATGTCTCATTCAGTTCTTCTGGACTTTTATTATCTGCAGATATAGAAAGCTACTTAAAACCAGATTTCTGTTCAAGACAAGCACTTTGAGCTGGCACGCATCAACACACTTCCATTAATCAGAACGCAATTAGGACAGTTTATACACAATGAAGATACAGCCTACGATGTAGAAAAACATAAGCCAAATACTACAGAAAATTCTGACTTACTATTTTAAAACATATTAAGAGTAAGCTTACTTGGAAAAATGGTAATTAGAATTCAAAGAACCTTAACTGCATGCTCAGTGATAAGTACACGTGCCACACGATGCCTGATGGGCACAAGCCATTTTCATACAGCAGCTGTTCAGTTAGTAACAATACTATGGAGATGACACTATTTATAGTTCAGATTGCTTTGTTTGTCAAGTACAGAAATTCAAATCATACTTACTAGTTGCTAATTCTAAATAATTATTGAACAATTATCCAACAACTTATTCATCCCATATTTTTCAGGAAGATAAATGACAGCCTTCAGAACAAAAGGTTCTGACCGTATCTCATTGGTCTTTCATTTTTACACCTATACCAATGGCATCTCAAAATAGGATTTTTCAAAACATTAAATTTGAGAATTCTCAAATTTAGAGTATTTCAAAGAGACTATACTTTCTTTTAAGAGAAATGCCTATGATTTTGAACACTATGCAGCTGTACAGGCTTGACAAAAATAAAACTTCACTCTCCTCTCAGTCCTCTGTGTCCACCCTTCCTTACAGCTGTGACAAATCAACAGCTTCCTGTTCAGCTGAAGTGGCAATGGCTCTGCTGATACGGCTACCCCCCTACAAGCCATTCCACAAAGCTTCTCTACATCTTTCCTGAGGCAAAGAAAAAGATTTGTCGTAAAAGCACTTCTGTCCATTATTACAACAACAGACACATTACTTTTTAGCAACCTGCTGCGTTTGGCTCTGCAGAGGTCCTCCTCCATCATTTCTGTACGGGCTGTCAACACTTATTAACTCCCGCCTCTAGCCTTCATAACTACTCATACTTCATTGCTTCCATTCATATCTGAGTACATGCTCAAGTACCCACTTCTCAAACATATTCAAACATATAATGGTACCCAAAAGAAAAGTAACAAAGCAAAAAAGTTCAATAATCCAAGCTGAAAAGAGGAAGGCCGAAGCTGGAAAGCTTGGAAAACACACAAACGTGTTTCTGTTCTTGAATACAGAGTGCAAATCCTGCTTTCAGAAACACAGGAACCAAAACCATTCACTCACCAGCTGAAATACTAGAGGATGATGTATTTACACAAAGATGAGGGTGACAACAAAGCTGCCTCAATCTGAGCAGGATCCCAAGGACGTCAGCATAGTGAGCTAGTACAGTCCCTTCACTGAAAAATCTGAACAAGAGTTTTATTGTCAGTGTGAAATGCTACAGCCTGAAGTAACAGATAACATCAAGTTTAGCTGTTAGAATGATGTTCTGACTTTTCGCTTTCCTGTTTGAATGTGTTTTCTCAAATCCAAGGTACAAAATGCTACCAGCAGCACGTTCTACTAGACGATGCTACTAGAAGAAATGCTAACACATGGTGACAAAAATATTAAGGCTGCTCTTTACACGTTTCTAGTATCCTTTTCTGTTTCTCGGAAGACAGACCTTCTAATATATAGTTTTGCAATAGTCTCCACTCTTCAGAACTGAGCAGATGCTACACTAATTTGCAATTACTAGCTTATGGCATACAAACAGATACACTTGGCTAGCTAACACATTCCAAACTGCCAAAACAAGTTCATGGTATCAAACTTCAACCTTCAGGATAAAGAAAGCCTTCTACTTACCTGCTAATAGTAGCTTTGCCTTCCTTCTTCACAGACTGATAGACCTGTCTCTCTTCCTCTGAAAGTGTGACATACTGGATGAGGACTTTACGCTCTGGTAACTCCAAAACAGGTTTTCCTTTAACTTTACTGGTTTTAGTCCTTCTAAGGGTAATACTCCTAATCAGGGACTGTAAACGCCT
Organism: Mesitornis unicolor; assembly: GCF_000695765.1. Taxonomy (NCBI): domain Eukaryota; kingdom Metazoa; phylum Chordata; class Aves; order Mesitornithiformes; family Mesitornithidae; genus Mesitornis; species Mesitornis unicolor. Next base: position 29,641 of record NW_010158255.1, read on the forward strand.
GAAAATACACGTATGGACAATATATTACCCAGCTAGGAATGGTTTGTTGGTTTGGGGGTTTTTGAGGGGTTGGTTTTGTTTAAGTTTATTGTATAAATAAATGTTCTGTACAAAATCCAAGTCCAGTAGTACAAAATAATTCATTAATCTGAAGTATTAAATACTTTATTAATTTGAACTGAACAATTAAAATAAGAAGTGACGATGCATGTATTTCAACTTTAAACGTGAAACATTAATTTGCCACACTGCCCAAGCATTGCCAGTCACACTCATTCACAAGCTCTTTGGGAACACCACTTTGTACCCGAGTCCTCCTGGAGCTCCCATTGTGACTGGACGCTGAATCGTTCTGTGCCACCACTCTCGATCAGTAAAAGGTTTCAGTTTTAAGAAGGAAATGAGAGACCACAAATCCTTTACAGAATTCTGAATAGGAGTACCTAAACAGAAAACAAACAAACAAGATTGTAAAACATCAAAGAAACTAAAAAATACAACTTTTTAGGCAAAGTGAAAGTTCTGTGCCTTCTCCAAACCGTACGCCATGTCTCTCAACTAGGTTGACATGTCATTAAGTATAATACATATTATTTTTTTAATTAAAATACTACAACACCCTTAAATACACAAGTGAGACAAATGCAACGCTAAGTGCTAGCAAGACTTGTATGTTAATCTTTCCATGTCAGCTTCACCAGCACCGGTTACATCATGATCTTTGAATTACATTTAAGGATTATATGCTTGCATGGTCCCTAGCAGCTCCTAGGATAACCACTGCATTTCAAAAAGCTGCTGCGGTTCTGATAAGTGCGTAAGAGCGTGCCTTCTAACCAGAAGTAACATGCCAGTTCATAAATAGTTGCCTTTTTACTTGCACCAAAACCGTGTATCAAAAGTTATTGTAAAATTTGTGTCTACGAACTGAATAAAAACAAAAACCAAAACCAAAAGAACCCTAACCCACAAAGCCAAGCAACCAAAATAAAAAACAACTAGAACACAGACCTAAATCACCGCTCAAGGACAAGTTGAAAAACATTTCAAGTGAAGCTGACACAGACAGACATGAACCATAAACACCAAGTGGGAAACACAGGATGGTGTTAAAATTATTTGCTCTGCATTTCCTCTGGTGTCAAATACTTTACCTGTAAGTACCCATCTTCTGTGTCCCTCCAGATTTAAGGCAGCTTTAGTTTGCTGAGCATTTGGATTTCGTATGGTGTGCCCCTCGTCCAACACAATTCTCAGCCACTTGACTTTGTGTAAAGGGCTGTCACCTCTGATCTGAAACACAGTATTCTTTTAATCTTTGACTCAAACTAAAATTCCTCTTTGCAATTTGGATCAAGGAAGCTATTAATGTAACAAATCCATAATTAATAATGGACAGTATTTATTCACAGCTTGTTTATTTATCAGCACAGAAGAGGAAAACTGAGAACAAGGTGCTCTTTCTTTTAGATTTTATGATTCCTGGAAAATGTTATCAGTCTTCTCATGCTTGAATAAGAGGAATGAACTACAGCAAAAAATAAGCTAAGCCTGAAAAGAAGAGAGGCTTCAAAGACACAGAAATATGGAAGACAGATGAGAGAACAAATTAGAAGTTTATATTATACTTAAAGATGTAATCTTCAGACTTTTAAAATGACTGGAAATTCAATGAAAACGTAACTTTACAAACACATCTCATGCAATGAGCTACTTGGTTGCAGCCCATGTGCAACAGGAACTAGGAAATTATGGATTTCTATTAATTAGATAGGGTAAGGCAGAAATGGGAGCCTCGGCCACTGAGAGTTGGGGAGGTTTACATAGTCGCCATCCTTTTCTATACTTAGGAAGTCTCTTCCTTAAGCTGATGTAATTGCAACCATTTATTTTCTCAACAGGAGCATTAAAAACCCCCTTTGGTATAGCAGCTAACCTAAAGCAAAACTACATCTATAACCTTTTGATTGCCTACCAGAATGGCACTTGAATATACTGCCCTCATTAGCCCAAACACAGTCTTGAACAGTAAGGGACTCTCGAAGAACCTTTTCTTTTCTCATTTACTTACTCCGTAATCAGTAGCTAAGATGTTGTATGTTGTCAGTACGATGTCTTGTTCTGAAAGAACTGATGGGTCTTTCTTACGCTCAGAACCATAATAAACATAAATATTTACATGAAAATCTTGGTGGACATGTTGTTCAAACTGGTCCTGAAAGAAAAGTTGTCAAATATCATCCGAAAGGTACTGTGCTACTGCATGTCTGTTAGAATAAAATTATTTTAAGTTGCCTTAACAAAAACCAACTCCTTCAAGCCCTGTGACATTTTACATCCACTTATATAACAAAAACAATTTGAATTTGGGTTTCTTTTTACCTCTCCACCCAGGTGAGAAGAGAGACCAGAAGTGATCACCTCAGTCACCAGTAAGAGACACCGACTGTGGTCTACCACATTCTGGTAACTCTGGCTCTACTTCCTGCATTGTATTAACTTGGATCCTGATGGTACATGCACTTCAAAAATACGCTGTTCCTCTCAAACTGTAACGGAATAACTTTTATGTTCTTTTTCACTTTCTACCTTCATCTTCTCTTTATTTATTCTTTCACTGTCGATGCCAACTGCATCCTGGGCTGCAACACAAGAAGCGTGGCCAGCAGATCGAGGGAGGTGATTCTAACCCTCTGCTCTGGTGAGATCTCACCTGCAGTGCTGCGTCAGCTCTGGGGCCCCCAACATAAGGTGGCCATGGAACTGCTGGAGTGGGTCCAGAGGAGGCCACAGAGATGATTGGGGGCTGGAGGACCTCCCGTATGGGGACAGCTGAGAGAGCTGGGGCTGTTCAGCCTGGAGAAGAGAAGGCTCCAGGGGGACCTTACAGCGGCCTTCCAGTTCCTGAAGGGTATAGGAAAGCTGGAGAGGGACCGTTCACAAGGGCTGTTTACTTTGTTTGATAGAATGAGGGTAATGTTTAAAACTGGAAGAGGGGAGATTTAGACTGGATATTAGGAAGAAATCCCTCCCTGTGAGGTGGTGAGGCCCCGGCCCAGGTTGCCCAGAGAAGCTGTGGGTGCCCCCTCCCTGGCAGTGTCCAAGGCCAGGTTGGACGGTGGGGCCAGGTGGGGCCTGGGCTGGTGGAGGTGTCCCTGCCCATCAGGGTTGGACTGGGGAGGCTGTAGAGTCCCTTCAACTCAAACCATTCTGTGATTCTATGACATATATCACTTTTATACATTAAAACACCTTATCACTTACAATCCAGTTGCTTAGAACAGACAGTGGACATACAATCAGTGTTGCTCTGGGGCCATCACCAGAACATTTCTTCTCAACTGACTGAATGCTAGCAGTACCTAAGAAAACAGAAGCCACAGCGGCATATCAGTTCAATTTAAAGCAAAACAGAAGTTCAAGAAACTTATGGGACTTGAAGTCCTTTCTAAATTTCTTCACCTGAACAGCATCAAAGCAACTTACAAAGACATAAGCTTCATTTATTAAGTCAAATATGTATAATACTATGGCTTCAAAAAAACCTCAGAAATTAATATTATCTGTTCATCCCTTCTTTACCTTTTCTCTTTGTTTGTCTTTTTAAAGAAGTAGACGAAGGCAGAAGAACAGATGCAATGCCTGTGTCTTCTTGGATAACACAGGAAGTTGCTGCAAAAAGCCAGACAGACAGACTTCTCACACCAAGCAGAGCATATGCATGCATTACTTTTACGCCACGCTTCATAAAATTCAAAGCTGTTAACCAAATTACTTCACCTCTCCACTATAATAATGTGGACTTATCTTGAGTTTGAAGGGACCTATAAGAATCATCAAGGCCAACTCCCTGCTCCTCACAGGACTACCTGAAACTAAACCATATGGTTAAGAGCATGGTCCAGACGCTCCCTTGAGTTCTGACAGGTGTGCCTGCAGAAATATAACAACTTCTACATCTATTTCAGGTTATGAATCTTCAAAGGGTTACCAGTTTACCAGTCATTAAAAAGAGTTTACGACAGGTTTCACCCCAAGTACTTTAAACCTAAACTTAACTGCTACTGCAGAATACATACAGCCCTTAATTTTTTTCTCCATGCAAGATGATCTTTTCATGATCACATTTCAGGTATTTACCACAAAAGAGAGATTTAAATTTTCTGAATTTGTTTTTCCAACTCTAGTGCCCTGACAACAAACCTGTGTCAAGTTCAACAAATCTTAGCAGTTCTGCTTTTCACCACCCGTTTGACTCTGTCTATAGCTTGTTACACCACCCCTCATTCAGTTAAGGAAACAAACTACAACACCTAGGACCAAAACACTGATTTTTCATTCAACAAAATCTAAAATTTTCTGCTTAAAGTTTCAGTTGAATAAAGAAAACAACAAAAAAAAAACCACCAAAAAAAACCAAACCCCAAAAAACAAGAACAAACAAGTAGTTAATCAGAAGTCACGTTCAGTTTGGCTTCAGAAAGGAAGACTTCAGGTCTTACAGTAACCGATTAAAAAACCAAACAAACTCCTAGCAACTTACATTCCTTTTGTTGCTGTAGCCATTCTTCAGACTCTCCCAAGTCACAGTTTCCTGAATATCTGGGTTTCTTTGCTTTATCTCTAAGATAAAACCATTAGGAAAAAAAAATACAAAACCAATCCACAACTTTCATAGTGCTTGATTTTACACATTACATTTCAAGAGTATAAAGCAAATGAACTTGATATTGCAAATATGACAGCACTATGATTTGAAAAATTGCTCTTTAGAAGGGTTAGAGAAAGGAAAAGCACAGAGCACAGACCTGCAGGGTGAATGATGCTCATAAAACTCGGTAGAGATTGTCACTGAGGTTCACACCAACTACAAGAGGAGGTCAGTGTGGCGGGAAGGGTCCAACACCCACAGCTTCCTTAGCTCAAAGCTGTCTCTGTTAGAATCACGCCTGCAAAGTATTTCTTAACCACTTACAAACCCAGCTGATGCCAGAAGAAAGAGGACTTCACAGCCAACTTTCAGATGCCACGTGCTGATCTTATTATACATCTTTACCAATGAAGGAGACAGCCAAGCATGCAGTCACGCGAGCCACACGGAATGAGTTAATGCTTTTTCAAGCTATTGCAAAGTGCAACACAGATACAGAACACCTATGGTAAGCGTAAGCAGAAGTACAGCTTACTGAAAGGTAAGGAGAAAGCAGGAACACGTGTTAGGCTAAGGCTAATCATAACCAAGCATCACTTGATTTTTACTCAAAATCTATGTAGCAAACCAACAAAAAGATTATTCCAGCCATCTACCTTTTTGGAAGACAACTTGAGTACTTCAATGTAGTTTCAAACTTTTCCACATTAGGAACACCAGGCTTCGTCACACTGCTAGAGTCTTCATAAAGAAGAAATTGGTATTTATGAGAAATACACATAGTCTTCAGCCTGGTTATCAAACCAGTTTTAGCATAACTTGATCAAGAATAAGTACAAACTTCCTTTAAAACAACCTTAGTTCTGAATTGGACAAGTACTACTGATACTGCAATCACAAGTGAAAAATAAAAACTCTCTTAAAACAATCTTAAATAGTTAAAAAGTCATAACACGTGTACTGCGTTTGTAGGCGGCCAAAAACAGTCAAGAAAGTGAAGTTCTATAAAAAAAGTCTTAAATCATGCTAAATTGTTGGAGTTTTTTTTACAGTCAAACCTTACTAATTAATGATTTCTACGCTGCCTAAAATTAAATGAGTAACAGCAACAATAACAGAGAAAATGTGGTAACATCACAGATGTGTATGTGAGGGTTTTGGGGAGGGGGCGCAGAGGAGGTTGCTGTGTTTTGCTGGGGTTTTTTTTAAGGTCTTCTATCAGAGAGTGAACAAAACATCACCTCTGCCCTCTGCCAATAATAGCGTATCAGAAGCAGGCGCAAAAAAGAAAACGTATTAAAACAGTTGATATAAAAACTGAAAGCAACAACACTTGCAGAGTTTTGCTGTAACTCAGGTAAGTAAATTCATGCTTGAATTCCACATTTAAACTTCAGTAAATACTGATTTTTTTAATATTAAAAAAACTTTAGTGCAATCCTGAGGATTGCAAAGACTCAAGAAATAGCTATCAATTTAACGTACAACAGAATGAGAAATGGAGGTGAGGGGGTGTAAGGGTTTGAAAGACGTTATCATCACTTTTCAAATTAAATAGCAGAACAGACTCTCCCCTCACTGCAGTAAACAGTGTCTTATTAAAATGCTCGATGCTCTAGAAAAATAAATAAGTAAATCTTAGGTGCCACCAGCCACTTCAGTTGACCCTCAGTACAGTCTGCATCTTCTCCCTTCCAGAGTACGGATAAAAACAACCTTCACCACAGGCAGCCCACACTCACGGGTTCTCTCCCTGTCAGTCCCTTTCATTTCTCTTGTGCGATCCGTTATACCATCTGTACTAAAACTCCTCACGTGGGAGGACAGCGAGCAAAGGTTACCACAAGAAAACCTCGAGCCCCGTACATTTCTTTGGTCATTTTCAAGAGGTGATGAGTTACAAAACATACTAACAGCAATTACAGGTTTTCATATATATCTGTAAAGTGCCTCGATACAACCTGAAAACTACAGGTGTGATAAAATCCTTCTAAATACTTGTCATTAGCTCATTACCTAAAAGTGGTTTTTTAAAAAAAGGGAGTTAACACAGAACCTAATTACAATTTAACTACTAATGTTTACTGTTTAGACAAACAAGATTTTAAGAGATGCGTTAAGTGCTCCCATTTTATCCACAAGGAAGGTAAAAACCCACCTCCTGGATGCGCTAACTTTCCTGGCAGGGTGCAACTTTCTCACAAGGCACTTTATCTTTTATGTCAACTGAAACATCTTTAAAGGTATGTTTTAAATACTTATCTGAGATACTTAGTTTGTCAAGAGTTTGCAAAGACTAGCACTGACAACGAACTAAAAGTACCCAGGTAGTCACATTAACTATCATGCAAACATCACTGGACTTCTCACAGTGTGCTGTCACCCTTACACAGTCTGTGTCCAGCGTCGTTCGTGCTGCTAGTACCAGATCCCTATTGAGGAATGGAAAAATTTATTCTTTCATGTAGCAACTGGAAAAAGTGCCAGTAACATTATTACACTCGTCTGAAACATGAAAGACTTGCTCCGGTGCAAGTCACTTAAAGGTAACTTTTTTTTTTTTTTTACTAGCCACATGCTGAGTTCAAATTAAACAGCAGAGTGGCAGACAAGAGAAACTCAGTCCACGCAGCTTCCCAAGAAAGAACACACACTAATAACACCTCCCAGTTAACGTTCTGGAGTCAAACTAAGCATTATTTTGTTAAATTTAGACAGGTATGGTAAAACGAAACCAAACCCTCAGCCTTAATACTGTCAAGGGATATTGCATAACAAATCACCTCATCCTAGCAATTAGTTTATTTCATCTTGAAAATGAAGTGCTTTTTCACGGGAAAAGCAAAAAGCACTTGAACTACGCAGCCTAAGAGGAGTTCATACACTGGTGTTAGTTCACTAACCGCAGTTTCCCCTCCTCTCTCCATTTGAGGCACTTGGCAAAAATATAAACTGCGATTTATCTATTTATTCACATACTTTTTACCAAGGCTCTGTGCTTGCTATTTTGATTGTTTCCGACACTTCCTCCAAACCATGAAACCATGCATGCACATCCCCATTAAAAACAACCCACCACTTCTATTTGAGCAGTCACAACCTGCCTATAGGAGAAATGTGTGAGAAACTTAAGAATTTATAAAACTTAACATTGAAAATGTTTATGCCTTCATAAATTCTTCCTTGGAGTATACTTAAGCAGACACTCCTAAGATAACAGAGTCTACAGCACGACTATACACCCTGAAGTAACACAGACCACCTACCCTCAGGTAATCTACCTTATTCTTGCTCTTATTTGATATTATTGAGTAACTTTTTCTACAAAATGCATACAAAGCTCACCATACAGTTAGTTACTAGGCACAGGTTTTTTTTAATAAACTGCTATATTAACTCTGTCACAACAGTCTTATTTCATCTCACCTCATGAAGCCGATCACTTGTCATCTTTTCAACAGGAAGAGGCTTGCCGTCTTGAAAATTTGTGAGAATCAACGCAATAGTAGTAAGCGTTTTACCCTGCATAACAGAAAAAAATGTCATATTTTCCACAAGTAAAAATGAACCAAATGACCAACCAATCAAGTAACATGCACACATGTTCGGTATTAAAAAAAAGTAATCAAAATCAAGCTCTGTAAGTATTACCAGTCCCATATCATCAGCCAGTATTCCTCCAAGAACATTTTTAGGCCGCTGCTTTTCTGCGAAATTTGTAAGTACATTGTAATAGAAGTTACTTCTCTCTTCCCAGAATGGTGGCAAATCATTACTGTTCTCACGTGAAACCATCCAAGCTAAAGCCTGCTTCTGATGGGGAAGCAAGAGTGTGCCAACGGCCTGCAAATTAAAGAGATACGCTATGCATTATTTGCATATTAAATTTGACATTCCATTTTTGGAAGAAAATTTTTTAATAAAGTTCTTCGTATCTACTACATTTTTTTTCTGATTCAAGCATCTCCTGTGTCCAGACAACAAAGTTAAATGTGCATCTAGGTATTTATATTTTTATATAAAACAGTTTCTAGGTTAAGAAATACCTCTGGTCCTTCCATTTCGCAAGTTTTATCATCTTCCTTCAGATCCTCAAACAATTTGTCAAATTCACTTTTAAGCTGCATAAATGAACACAAAAATTGCAATTATAACTACTGCAACTAAAAATAACCTCACTGAATAAGCAATGACTCCATTAAGTTACAACTAACTGTTATACGGTAATCAGTATAGATAGGTCTACCACTTTAGACCTGATTTGCTGGAATATGTTTGTTAGCCACTGCTATATAAAAATTAAGTTCGGTTTTGCCCAGACTAACACATGCTGATACAAGCAAGAGCCCAAGAAGGGACTGAGAAATATATTCAAATCCTTGTACAACACTCACTAATGCAACGACTTCACTCTAATTTGGAAGACGAAAGAAAAAGCAAAAGCAAAACCAAACCACCACCCAACCCCTCACACATCAAATGGGACACCTGAAGATAAAATCTGGATGTCTGATTTTAATTTCATTTGAGAACTTAAAATACTTGTTATCTGGCAAAGCACTGGGACAGAGAAAAGAAAACAGACCACAACAGTGTAAAAAAAATTACTGAACAACCAGAATCTACCAAAATTGCATGGGACTCAAGGCGGTCACAGCTAAAATGTCTGCTTACAGTATGAACATGGAAATGCTCAAAAGTTCAAGATTACTTCAAAGCAAATCTGTGGTTCAGAAAACAAACAAAAAAATGCGACAACTTTCACTTCACAAGCACTGTTTTGTTAATGAAAAGTTAAAGCCCCCCATTATTAAAATTCCAACTTCAGGTGTTTAAGTATGAAATGCATACCTGTTCAGTTGTCAACTGCACAGCAGCCTGAACCGGAGCGCTGTAACTTGGACCAGCTCTCCCGGAAATCCGTTTTGATCCAAAATCCCATTCTGGACCTACTTGCCATTAAAAAGACAATTCTGAGACACAGCAGTACGGTAACCTCCCAGTATCAACCTTTGCTGGCTCAGCAGGACCAGG
>NW_010158255.1:39356-42702 GCF_000695765.1 Mesitornis unicolor
ACTGTGGGCTGTAAGCCAGCATCTCTCACCACTGGCCTTTCAGCCTCAACTTATCCTTCACTTCCAATGGACTACAAAGACTTTCCACAAAGCTTCCCTAAGACTCACAGGCAACGAGCTATGGGTTAGGATCCTTCGAGAGGGCAACCGTGTTTCTTAAAAATTGTTGTGTTACAGGAAATTTGACCTGGTAACAGCATGATGGCCAGTTATGCAAAATGTTTTTTTATGCCAAACCTTCTCTGTAACCATGCACAACAGACCTCACAAGTCAATAACTGAAATCTTGCTTCATGTAAAACAGGTCCGTTCCTCACACCAAGCGCTCCTTTTTGCACACATCCTTACTACCACTGCTTCCACAAAGCCCAGTTCCAGGAGCACGAGTGCTTTTTGTGCGAGGCTGGCTCTGGAAAGCATCAGCTCTGGTATCTAGTAGGATACACATCCTAACCCTGCTCAGAAGCGGCACTGTCCTCAAAACCCACACTCAAGTCTGGAGAAATGCAGGAGATCATTATGGCTTTTTAAGAAACTTAAGGAAACGAGGATATTTCTGAGGTTGCTCAAATGCCTCTCTGATTGCTGGCAGTCAACACAAAAGATAGGGCACAATAGTTCCTATGAAGTTTAAAATTAATAGCTGTGGGCTCTGCATTATTCCCCGACTAAGTTAAAAAATAATTTTGTGAATGACAAGACTACGACAAGGATTAAGCCCTTAAACTTTTCTTCCAACTAGTAGCAAGTTCAATCTGAGTATTTTAAAAAAGGAAAAAACCCCAAAACTTTAAGACTTACCTTTCAGAGGTGGACCCAATTTGAATCCATGCATTTTTAGCTGATCTAGCACTGCTTGCTTGTTTTCTTCTCTTCCCCAAAAGCTCATTTGTATAGGCATGGTAAAGGCATTTTTTGCTCCATAAGGGACAACTCTGATAAAAAGCAAAAGTAAAAAAAACCCAGAGCAGTAATCTTTTAATTGCTTAGTATTATATAATAAACCTGTCTATTTCTTCAGCAAGAGGTACTCCAAAATGCTCATTTTCAACAAAACACAGAATACTCCACATAAGTGTTAGTACGCATACTGCATAAATCTTTCATACAAACCACCACACAGAGTTGACTTAAGAGTTCAACAACAATCTTTACGGAATTTGCTCTCAGTATTGTCTCTACATTTTATCACATAAGGGAAAGAATGAACTGTATGGAAACAGTTCAACAGAATCACAAGGAGTCTGAAAACATGAAGCTTTAATCATATTACCAAAAGCTGTCATTTCTGTCAAAACAAAACACTTCTAGTTTTCAGAATTTACCAGTGTAGCAACAAAAAACATTTCCAGTATCTATATTCATGGAACCAAAAGCATAATCTTCACACTTACCCTTCAACTAATGCTAGTTTGTTGTCCATAATGCCTGCCAATGCTGCTGCCAGTTCTTTTTTTATGTGGCCCACCTGGTCTCCATTCACATTATTTACTTTCACTGCATTTTTATCATAAGGATTACTAGGATCCCTCTGAAGTGCAACCATTTCATTGTTATTAACCTAATAAAGCAAAACAAACAGAAAAGCATTCATGTAGTTACAAATTAGTTGCAGAAATATCCAATATACATTTAAATCTCACAAAACTTAAAGACTAATTTGGTATAGCACTCTGCTCAGACAGTCTAACAGCCTACTATTTATTCAAAATACTAAGAGCATTACAGAAAAGCAAACTAATAGATGCCAGCAAATTTCAGAAGTATTCCTGAGAGCAAGAACTACCTTCAACTCCTAACACATTTCATGCGGGAATAAACATCCCTTTTTGTCTGTTTAAATAGTTGCAAGAGCTACCTAATTTCTTGTTTTAGTCACTTTGCCTTATACGGGTGAGCAGTGCTACCAAGTAACTAAACCAGATTTAAAAGCTTGCTACCTTAATAAAATTTTGGATTGAGGTTTTAAACTAAGTACCTCCTATGAAGAATGTAGAATACAGCAAGGTGGGGAATCTATTAAAATTATACTTGTTCAAAAGTTCTAGGAATTTTTAAAATTAAATTAAATCTATTTTTTTGGAAGCTGACAACTTTTTCTTCTGCTTTAAAATTTACCATGCACTTACAATCCCCGTGTAGTATCGTAATCCAACAACAGTTCCTCGCAAAGTTCCATATAAGACAGCTGAGTCTGCATCCTCCTCTGTTCCAAAAGCGTCACTTACAGAGGGGAAGTCTTCCAACCCAAGACTGGAGTAAATGTCAGAGGCGGAAAAATGAGAATAGTTTCTATTTCCCCTGCAGACTTTGTATTGAGAGCATCCTCTTGCAGAATTTCTGCAGAAAGACAAAGTGTGAAAAAATTGACAACTATAATAATAAAGATAATATTTTCCTGTAATTTATTTTATCCCTTTACATAAGGCTATCTATAAACCCCAGTTTTACAACCTCATTCAGATATTTACCTGGAAACGTACAAAAAAAATTGTATTAGGAGAAAGCTTTTACATTTTTTAATCCCAAACAAATTAGTTTTACATCAGTTACAGTAAAGAGCTGACAGTTTAACTGACTAAACTATGGTATTTGTGCATTCCACTCTACCTTCCCTCACAAGGTTATCCTCTTCAATATCATTAAGAATTATCCAGATTTAGTTACATCTCTTATTGTAGCTGGCACAGCAAAATTTACACGTTTTCCTACATCATTTTTTCTCATCTAAGAAAACGGTTTAAAAAAACCAGTCTGTAACAAATTAACTATGTATAACTTTGTGCCTATATCCACAGAAGTTGAAATGCTAAAACGACTGTTTACTACATATTTATTAAGCTTACCTTCACATCTTCACATCTATTATTAATACTTTATAACAGAGATAATCAGCTACTCCAACAAATCCGGGTCATTACACTGCGTATCTCCTATACAAACTTCGCCAGTCGAGTTCCCCTTTTGGTGCAGATACACCCAGCACCTTGCGTTACTGCACAGAGATGGAAACACCTCTGGCCATACATTTAACACACGTTTGAGCAAAGACCATTAGACCAATAACTGGTTTAACCGAGTAGTACATAAGAAAAAAGTCTCAGTACCAGTTTCAACTGACACATAATCATGACCTTTGCTGTATTCCCAAACTGCCCTCCTGTGTTGCTAGATTAAGAATGCTGCCAACTAAAATAACTAGTTTCCATATGCTAGTTGTTCAGAGCGTGGCATAGTAAACTGTGACACTCTGTCTTCTGATAAAGACGCGGTCTGGAAGTCTTTGCTCCGGGCCAGCTGTAAGCGAACCCATGAGGGATTACCCGGCGGCCATTTTGCCCCTGCC
>NW_010158256.1:0-42890 GCF_000695765.1 Mesitornis unicolor
TGGGCCCTCTGTCCTTTTCAGAAGGGAATTGTACACTACAATTACCCTTTTTGGTTTTTTTTTACAATTACAATTACAATTCCATCATACTTGTATTTTTAAAATATAAATGGGAAAGTGTTAGGGTTTTCTTTAACTCCTTGGAAATTAAGTTTTCACAGAATAGGGATTGTGCAGGCTGACATGTAAAAAGCTGTCCTGAACTGTATACTGCCTTCCTACTTTGAGAACTTCATTAGAATTTTATCTAGTTCATCTCTGAACAGATACTCAATGCAGCTGTTAGAGAAAGGATACCATATATATCACATTCCAGAACTCTGCCTTACCAGCCCCTCCAGTCCAGGCATTTGCTACAAAGTGCTCAGGCATGCTACTGCAAAATTCTGCTTTAACATGACTGATACCTTAGGAGTCTTGACAACTTTTCCTTGAAGAGTTTGTGGAAGGCATCTTTTTGTGCGGTATCCTGACTTGGTTCTGGTTGAAGGAGCTGAACTCCTTATGATTTCCTTTTCAGTTTGATTTAAATTAGATTATGTACGTAAATTTTCTCTGCTTTCAGAAAATAGATGTGACTTCTAAATGCTTGGGTTTGGGTTTTATTTTTATTGTGGAGTGTGAAACGATGATTGCAGTTAGTGTTATTAAAAGGCTTTATTAAAAAGAAAAGTTCAACAAGAAAATTCTTGGGTACTATGGTCTGGACTATAAGGCCTGTTGTTCTTCTCTCCCATCTCTGATGTGTGAAGCTGTATTTTCAATATATGTTTTAAGTTAGTATAAAGCTAGTCAAAAGTAGCTGTTGTTCTATTTCCATGCTGCTTCCTTTGTCAAGAATTTGCATGGAGAACTATTTTATAAAACTAATCCAGCTAAAACTAGTGTATAAAGAAAGGTTGACTTTAACCCAGAAGAGACTTGGAATCTGGTTTATTAAGAGATTACACAAACATTTGTGCTGGCAGAAAGGCAGAGACAATGTGTTGTACCTAGGGTAGAGAATTTCATCTTTAAGCTACTTTAATGTGTGACAGTAGCCTGGAGTCATTTGCATATGTGTCCACCTTTCACATTTACATCTGTTGCCTTACTGTTGTGTGTATCTCCCTGTAACTTAAAAGTATTTGAATATCAGTTACCTCTAGGCAATTTGACTGGAATTTTTAGCACTGGAATTGACATGTGTGTTTACAATCACTGGGGAATTTTGGAACTAGGCAAGCTTTTTAAATTTAGCTAGTATGTATCTTAAAACAGTTCTTGAAGCAAGTATAATAGCAACAAAAGAGTCATTGAAGTGTAACCTTCCTTCTGGAGAGTGTCGATAAATACGAGCAGGTGGAATCAAACTGACGTGTGAACATATACTGCTGTTACCCAAAATGGTAACCTTTTTGTAGTGTTCCTGTTAATATAACTATTCTGTTTGCTCAGTAAAGGTTCCAGTAACTCCATCATTGTGTGGTTTGTATAAACAGCAGTGCAGCCTGACTTCTGCTGTAGACCCAACCTTTTCCAACAAAGAAATCATGTTGTTCCAGAAAAGGTACTGAACCATGCCATTTATTTGTCTCAAGTCATATACAAGTATGGCTCTTCTAGATCAAGAGATTCCTGCCCTGTTTGTTATTTACCTTGCTTTGGAAGTTACTGAACCCCCACTGAAACAGATCCTGTGAATGCTGCTTATCCACCGTATAGCAATTTCAGTCACGTTGCTTTAAATCTTTATTTAATTTCACAGAAGCTCTCTGCTGTCTATTTGTTACCTTACAAAAAAAGAGACTGTGTTTATAGCAGTTGACTTATTGCTCTCTGAAACAAGAAGGAAAAATTGAACACATATGACTTTAATAAGCTGACCTTTCTATATTGTGCTGTAAACTTGTCTCCAGTGAGCTCGAAAGCTGTGGGTCATGAAAAAGAGTTCTTGCTTAGAACTGACAGAAAATAAACATGAAGAGTACTTGAAATGGAGTTTATTGCCAGTGAATTAGCGAAGGAAAATGTAGGGGCTTTCAGCAAGCAAACTAGCTGGGCTTTTCATTATGTACTAAACAAAACAACAAAAAAAAACTAAAAAAAAAACCAAAAAATCCTTTTGGACAATCCACTACAACAAAAGAATGATGAAATTAACAGGTTATTTTGTATCTAGAGACAGAATATGAAGGTGCTCTTCATTCAGCTTTTGTATTAGTGTTCTTAGGTAGGTATTAGGTATTTAAACCAGGCTGAGATGTAGAGAGAGAAACAACTTCTTTTTACTATAGCAGATGTTACTGATATAACAGTAACGGAGGAGGGGAGAAGGTATGACCTGGGGGGAAAGACAGGATCTTGTTGGGTTGGGATTTTTCCCAGTACAAAGATGACACAAAGTTACCTCTCACTACAAACCAGACTGGTATGAATATTCTTAGTTCCTTAACTGCAACAACCCTTTTGTTTAAAATTTGAATGTTCACTTAATGTGATAATTGACACCTGTAAATTTTTCACACCTATACGCTTAGGAAAAGAAAATTGCCATTCTGCCAGTGTAAGTCATACCTCTGGAATTTGTTTTAAATATAATGGTGTAGCTGCATCTACAGTTTGGTTGCAAGAGGGCAAGATGATGTGACAGGAAAAATAACAACACCCATGAATATGTGGAAGCCCACTTCTATATGAAGCATACCCTAGATTATCTTAATTTAGGGTACATTTCATTTGAAATATACCAGTTCTGAAAACAGAATCAATGAGGAGTGTGAGCATTCTCAGCTCTTTCAGTGCAAAATCAGTTGTCTTAGCTTAAATCTGTGTTACACTGTTCTCATCCTGTTTTTCTGAGGACAAACATCTTGAATTGTTGTGGAGTTATTCTAGGTAATCTTGCAGTAAATGAGAACATTATCTGTCCTCTTGGCTTAGTTAAACTCCACCGATCTTGTTGCGTAAATCCTATGTATTTTTCCTTTTTTGTCATTTCCCATCTTACCTGCAGTTATCAAAGTGCAGTGACTCATGATATGTGATTTTTGAGAAGTTAGCTTTTGAAATATATGACCTTCCTGATCTTGATTTGCAAGTTATGGTTTTTGCTGCAATAAACATGGAAGGTTTTATTGTGATTAAAGAAGTAGGAAAATATAGTTTACTGTTGTTTAGAAATTGGATTTGACAGAAATTCCTGATGTTGAAAGATTTTTCTGAGTAAAGCTATAGTTGTGTTATGCAATGGCTATGCAGTTGCTATAAAAACATGATGTTTTATTTGCCAGATTTTCCACCTTGCTAGAAGCTTTTTTTAAAATCACATAGCACAGTCAATTGCTGGAAAGGATCAAATAGCTGAAAATGCTAACTTACTCTTTAAAAGTCTTCAGTCTTATCAAGACCTGAGTAGAGTTGAGTTTGAATGGTTTTGATGTTATGCAGCTGCATATAAATAAAGCTCAAGAATAAGTAATAATTAATGTTAAAAAATATTGTAAAACTTACAGGAAAAATACAGGTTTATAAAAATGAATCATGCATACTTAAACTGTGTTTACTGAGTCGGACAGTTAAAGATCCTGTTGACTATGATTTTTCATTTGTATTGTAGCTTAAAATTTTGAGAAGTGGCTTGCATTTGTTGGGTCATTAACATTAGAGATTCATTTCAGTGTACCTTTTTAAAATGGACTGATCTTTCAAAAATGAAACTAAACAATTTGGTTAATGATTATTTCCATTATATGAACAATGATGTTGTGTTATGGTACCTAGCTTTATTCTTTGATCACAACCCTTTTGTACTGTACAAGGCCAAGATGGCTCTACTTCAAAGACTTCAAATCTTAAGTATAAAACAATAAACAAGAAATAAGGAAACAATTAGAGGAGAGGGGTGCTTTCCACTGACATAAGAGACAAAAAAAATTATCTCTGAATGACCATCTGTTTTGATATGCATGATAGAGAAGAGTTTAAAAGAGACTGGTACCTTTTCATTACAGACTTTTATGGGGAGCTCAAAATAAAAATGAAGGAAACTCCATTGGCATAATCTCAAAAGTTGTGTGTTTAAAATTAGGCAGTGAAAACAGGCACATGTTGGAAGGACACTTTGTGCACAAACATTGACACTCTGTTAATAACTGAGAGCAGGCATTGCAGAGATGGACCACAGGTAGTTTTGAAAGCAAAATAATATACATTATATAGTAAGAGTATCAGAAAAGATGTAACATCATAGAGTAGGGTACAGAGGATGACCATATCCTCTGTAATTAAGAAGAAGGCTGCTGAAGGAAAAAAATAATTTTGATCTGCTTGATTGATGGCTAGAGGGGTACATAAGTATGGCAAAAGAAAGACTGACAGTTCAGAACTTAAGAGTATTTCACTTGTCTGTATGGAGTTGTTTGTGAATCAGAGTAGCAGGAGGTGTGAAATGTGGAGAAATGGTCTCCAGAGAACCCTGTACAAATTGGAGGGAGGATTAAGTGATGCTCCAAAGCGTGGAGACACTTGAAGGGGCAATTAGAGAAATAGGGAGAGAAGTAGTAGAGAGCAGGAGTAAACAAAGTTTTCAGGACAATTATGGTTGACTCTTGGGGATGATGAGAACATTGCGTGTTCTGATCTTTGGCCAGGAAAGGGTCATTGAAAACATTGGAGGTGCATTTAAAATGACTGTCAGCTGGAAGTCTGGGTAAAATTGAACAAATCACAAAGATTATATGCAGTGAATTTAAAGATCAAACAAATGTATCACAAAGAAGCAAAGGATGTAGATTTAACTAGAAGAAGAGAAAACATGTATATTGTGAGTAGAAGGAGAGGGTGCTAATGAGGAAGTGCAAAACAGATCCAGAAATAAATAAGATTTCTGGGTCTAGATGAAAAAAACAAGACTCTTGAGTAAGGGAGAAACAAGAAATTTTTTTTAAAATACTTTTTAACCCTATTTTCTTTTGGTAGAAATAGGTCAGATTTTTTTGAAAAATCAAGATAGTTGTAAGTTTAAAGAGTAAGTAAAGAATTGGATAATGGTTCTGAAAGGATATATTATAGTTGAATGCACATTATTTCATAACTCTGGTGAATTCTGCACCTTCTTCTCTTTAACATTGTAGTTACCATGATCAAAATCTGAAGGGAAAAAAAAATCCATTTAGTGTATTTAATTATTAAAATTTTAAGTTAAATTATTTTCTGAAATACTACATTATAATTAATTGCTTGTATTGGTTCACAGAAATTTCAAGACATTGAAGAAATGCACCTTCTTCGTATGAAAGAGATTATAGAATCATTGTCAAATACCATAAAAGAAATTCATTTACAAATAGGAGAGGTAACTTTTATATTGTCATCTGTTTAGATTATGCTGTGTATTTTTCTTAACTATTAAATGGAACATTTCTTACTGTGTTTGTGGTAATTACTAGATCACATCTTTTAAATGATGGTAAATTCAACATAAGCTCAAGTTTTTACATCTTCTTGTTGCATTTATAAGTTCAGTATCAGAAATTTCACAGAATAAGTCTGAATAAATTTTGTCTTAACAGAAAACAAAATTTGACAATTTGAATAATTTTTAGTTTGTTTCAAAGATTTGTTCCCTAGATATTAATTTAGCAGTCATTTCACACATAATCAAGATACTTGTGTGCTTTTTTGACTAAAACTTGAAGTTTTATCACTCTGAAAGGTTTCCTATTTTTTGAAACACGTGTTTTGTGAAAAAAAAAGATCTTCAGTAACAGAAACTTTTTAGTATCTCTTTAGATGTAAATTGGTTTAATCCTTACAAGTACTGCATCATTTTTAGATGTATGGTATAGTTTTATTTGCATACACTTAATTTGAGTCACTGTTTCCCTCAGTTTTGAGGTTTTCTGCTAACGAATAATAGTCACAAAGGTCATGCTATTTCTTCATAAAGCATATGCATACTGCCTTGTTGGAAAGAATTCTTATTAACAACGTGCGGTTCTTCCTTTGTCAGACTGACAACATTATAACAGTAATGCTTTTACTCGAGCAGGTGGAAGCTGTGATAATACAGTAGTAACAGCTCACACCCTTAACTGGTGCTGGCTTAAGATACTACTTGTCTTCCTGACATTGTAGTGGGACATGTTGTTGGCAAATTCAGAAAATTATATATACAAAATCATTTAGATTGAAGAAATGGAAGTAAATCCTAGACCCAGCATCAAGCTGTATTCTTTCGTCCCTAATTTGCATCTGTACTGTATGCACACTTGCTCCTACTAAAACAAAGAAGGAATTTCCTTTATAAAATGCCTGTTGGTTTCTGGAAGCCCTGTAATATATCTTAGAGGGAAGTATTCTGAATGTTAACTCCAGAGAAACAACACTTTTTAAAGTTAATTACAGTCTTTCAATTACTGTTTTTTAAATTCCTTTAATGTGTGGTGTGGTTTTTTTGAAGGTGCACGAAGAGTTTATTAATAACATGACAAATACTACAGTTGAGAGTTTAATACAGAAATTTGCTGAGTCAAAAGGAACTGGCAAGGAAAGACCTGGTAAGAGATTAAAATTAACAGAGTAGGAAATACTAATTTTAAAACTATAGTTTCCACTTCTGATAATAGCTCAAACTCCTGTTTGTTAATGTGTTATATTTTTAATGTACCTAAAATGTCAACAGAATTCATTACTTTGATATTAAATGATTCATAGAAATTTATTAACACACAATTTATTACATACATGTAGTATTTGTGTTTGTAAAGCATACCAGTTTGTAGCTCTGAGTCCATCTATGTAGACTTTTAAGGAAGCTTTTAAACTACTGTTCCTTGGTACATAAGTGAAATTTGTCAAGAAACTGACATCAGCCTGGAACGCTATGCACTTCAAGTCATTCACAGTATTAGTGTGGGTTTTTTGCTGGACAACATAGTAATCATAAGAAAAGTAACACCCCACTTTTTAATTTAGTGAGGGAAGTTATATACACTGTACTTATTTGCTGCTTTATAAAATTCTTCATATCTGTCTAATTTGTACTCTCTAGGGCCAAATAAAAGCTTTTGCCATAGCAAATTTCATTTCTTCAACTCTTTATAGCAAAGTATTCCAAGGAAAGATAGTGTGTTTAGGATGGAAATGTATGCACCTTGAATTTTCTTTTACAGTGTTATATTATTGTACTGATATCAGCTTTGTAAAGTAGTCATGGTGCAGAAGGGAAAGCATAGGCAAATTCAGCAGTTTAGGAAAACAAATTCACAAGAACTTGTAAAGTCTCGAAGATAGGAGACTAGAAACCTAGCCCACTAGTGATGTTTGTTGTAGTTACTGCTTCTGTTATATTCATTTTATTAACTTAGAATTATATAGCTTTGACAAAGTTTTGGAAGGCAGAGTGAGGTATAAGCCTTTTAATAATGAAGTGGAAACATCCAGTGGGGTAAGGACTGCTTTTTAATTGAATTAAAAAATACTTTTCTACATTTGAGAACGGTTGTTAATAGAAAGGTATTTTAACTGATGGAGCAAATTTTGGAAGTCTTTTTCAGTGTGATGCATTTATTAATTAAGCTGGAGAAGGAGATGGCTCCTCAGATAAATATAAATATTCAATGTAAAAATGATACTGACTTGGCGTACAAAACAAACGTGGAAAAGGTGTCATGACTGTCACTGCTTCTTATGATTCCAGTCGTAAATCTGTTTGAAGGAAATATTTAAAATTCCTTGAGACTGTGTAGACCTTCTTCTTTCCATATTATTTGTGGGCTAGTGTAATGGGTTTTTGGAATACTGAATTTTGAGAACAAATTAAACTAAAAAGGTAATGCATAACAAAGTGTTTTAGTTTATTTCAGTATATTCTAGTTATACTTCATTATAGAGTTCACTTGCTTTTTTTCTATCTGTAAAATAAGAATGAATCAAACAAAATTCTGAGGAGGGCTGGACTGTAAACAATTTACTGTAAAGTTTTCTATGTGTGAGCAATTATTTTCTTAAACTTCCATTTGCGTATCTGAAATTTCTCTTTGTACAGTGATGTCCTTTGTACTAGATTATGTGGGCTCCCTCTGGTGTCTAATTTCTGTCAGCTAAAGTCATAATATACAAGGTTTTCTAAAGTTTAACGCTGTTTTTCTCATACAAATAACATTTCTTTCTAGCAGTAATGATTTGTGTAGTTTTTTGACTTCATTTGTGGACTTTTTAGAATGGCTCTTTTTTACCTCCTACCTAAATAACTTATCTACTCAGCTGTATCATCTACTTCTTCTTACTGAATTTACTTTTAATGACTTTTAAATTTTAGTTTACTTTTTTGGTCTACCATTTTTAGTAATACAGTATTAGAAGAAGTTATTGTTTGATTTTTCCCATTCAGTGTAAAAAAAAAAAACAACAAAAACAAAAAACAAACAAACAAAAAAACCCCGAACTCCATATACCTCCAGTTGCAAGTCTTTTCATTTTAGCTGAAGAAAACACATTTAAATATAAAACATTGAAAAACATAAAGAGAGCTAACAGGACCTGCAATAACCAGTAAGGCTTCAGATCTGAATTTGTGTTCTCTGAACCATTTCAGACATTCAGAGAGACCTTGATAGACTTGAGGAGTTGGCCCATGCCAACCTCATGAGATTAAACGATGCCAAGTGCAAGGTCCTGCACCTGAGTCAGGGCAATACCCAGTATCAATACCAGCTAAGGGATGAAAGGATTGAGAGTACTCCTGCAGAGGACTCGAGGGTACTGGAGGATGAAAAGCTGGACATGAGCCAGCAATGTGTGTTCACAGCCCAGAAGGCTGGCTGCATCAAAAGAAGTGTGGCCAGCAGGGTGAGGGAGGTGATCCTGCCCCTCTACTCTGGTGAGACCCCACCTGGAGTACTGCGTCCTGCTCTGAAACCCTCAGCACAGGAAAGACTTGGACGTATTGGAGGACCACAAAAATGATCAAAGGGCTGGAGCACCTCTCCTATGAGGACAGGCTGAGAGAGCTGGGTTTTTTCAGCCTGGAGAAGAGAGGGCTCCAGGCAAACGTTACTGCAGCCTTTCAGTACTTAAAGGGGGCTCATAAGATACATGGATAGAGACTTTTTAATAGGGTCTGTAGTGATAGGACAAGAGGGGAATGGATTTAAACTAAGAGAGTTGAGTCAGGCTAGATACAAGGAAGAATTTTTTTTTTACCATGAGGGTGGTGAAACACTGGAACAGATTGCCCAAAGAGGTGATAGAAGCCCTGTCCCTGGAAACATTCAGGGTCAGGTTGGACAGAGCTCTGAGCAACCTGACCTGGTTGAAGATGACTTTGGTCACTGCAGGAAGTTTGGACTAGACTTTTAAAGGTCCCTTCCGACCCAAACTATTCTATGATTCAATGATATGTTCCTGTTGTTAGGTCTAATGGTAGGTTTGATACCATTGGTTGGAAGATGCTTTTGTCACTCACAAGGTCTGAAGTGTTCTTCAGAACTTGTTGGCCACTCATGTTGAATCAGTCTTCTCTTTGTTGATAGGCTGTTGCTCTGGAAAATTCTTTTATTGCATGGCAGAAAATGTCTGCTTTTCTCCTACCCAAAGTATATGTTAAATCAATAACAGAGATTATGTCTATTCTAGACTAATGACATATCAATGAGTTCTAGCTTTATTTACTTAATCTTCTAATAATCTGCTAAAACTTTGGTTTGTTCCAGTATGAAAAGCTGATGCTGCATGAAATAGAATCTGCTATGAAGTATGAGGTCGTGGTCTTCCTAGGTCTTATGTCTGAAATTAGCAGGATAATCTCTAATGTGTTTGAAGAGATTAGTGAATGCCATTATAGATGTAGTTGGTCATGAATTATTTTTAATTTCTAGATAGTTAATTACTGTTCCCTTTTCTCGTATGTGAAGAACTGTTGTGTGTTTGTCTTTGTATTAATTTTTGCCCATTACACCATTCACGCAGAAGATTCCTTGAAGGCCAAATGAGAAGACTCAGCTGTGCTGCATTGTCCAAAAAAAAGGAACAAAAACCAAATCTAGATAATGTGTTTTCATTAATTTGTTCTCAAGTCATTGTTAGCAACTGTTGGTAACTTAAGTTCTTCCTCTTATTTTTGCATTTTTTCTTAAAACTTTATTAAAGAGGAAATATTTTTTTACTAATAATACTGACAAAAATGGAAATCCAAAGTTCTTGCTGACTCCTTAGCCCTCAAATAAAACAGTGATCTGCAGGTGGCAATTATTACATATACTGTGCCATTATTCATTGTGAGAGAGGTGCTGGGTCACTAATTTAACAAAAAAAAATGGTTTTGTGCTAGCATGATCCATCTTTCCCAATCTGAATAAGCCAAAACATTATTTGCAACTGTAACCAACACACAAGTAGGCAGAGAAGATCTGGCAGAGAGGAATACTCACATGCAAGTTGTCTTATAAGTGTACTAGTAAAAGCGCTTAGAAATTGAGCTGTGGAAAACACAAGCTTGTAAATATACTTCTTGTCTGCTTTCATTATCCATCTAGTACATTTGAACTTTATGGAAGGGCTAGTGTGGCTACTTAATGGAGACATTAATTCAGGAATTTTTTTTATCACTTTTAAATTCTGGGAAAGCTATCAAGTAGCCTAGAGTTGAGAAATTTAGCAGTGACTTTAAACAATTATATGTCAAGATCTACACTGCCTCACAAGGTAGCATGTATCAGAAAAAAAATCATGGCATCCTTGTCAATGTGCTGTTGATCTCTGTCTAATCTGAGGAATAGACATTTGGGAGCTCTGTTTCTGAAGAGCTAACACATTTTGTATTTGAAGTTGTCATGGTTTAACCCAGCAAGCAGCTATACATTAGGCAGCCACTCATTTGCTCCACCTCGCTCCATGATGGGCTGGAGGAGAGAATTGGGAGAGTAAGAGTAAAAGTAAAAGAAGTCGTCTGGTTGAGTTAAAGACTATTTGATAATTAAAATCAACCAAATTAAAATAGTAACAATACTAATGAATTGTAGTAAAAAAATAGGAACAACAATAACAAAGCAATCTAAGTCATACTTTGCTCACAAACAGCTGCCAGTGGCTGCGTATGTGAACAAAAACACAACAAGGGAGAAGTAAGCCTCAGGAACCAAGATGGGCTGCCCTTATGAGCAGAAGAGGGGAAGGGAAGGGAAGGGAAAGGAGAAGGAATTATGAACACATTTAAGCAGAAACAGGAAAACAGACATAATATAAATATCTGGCATTATCGACATAAATCCAAACCAAAGTCTCACAAGTCTCAATATGTTGTTTAATAAAGTTTTTGTTTCCCATGAAAAATTTGCCTTTTATTTACCCAGAAAAAAAACCCACAATTACTTTTTGGCCAACACAATATTTATAAGCATCTGTAAATGTAGTTCATTCTTAGCATACAGCAACATTAGAAAAAAAATGGCCTGAGTCTTGTAACAGAAGCTTTTTGAGGAAAAACATGGTTTCTAAACTAGGGAAGTAAATGCAGGAAGCTAAACTTGTACTTAAAAACAAACTTAAAACCACCTATCTTGTCTAGTAGTCTTCCTTTCTCATAAAATTGAAATAAATCCTAAACTGTGCATATAATATAATAGTCCATTAAATATTAGTGGACCCTAAGTTGTGTTGCACAGGGTTCCATTTCCAATTAACTCATAATTTCATTGACAGTAATACTGCAACATGATAGTATATTATACCAGGACAAACTACCATTGGACACCTTCTGCACTGAATTGACTGTTGGGACAACTAGGTCTGTATGTCATACTCTTTCTTGAACACAAATATTTATTCTGGCATCTGAAAATTAATTCCTGCTTGACTTGTATTTGACCTTGTGTGTCCAGGGTCGTTCTCAGGAAGTGCAGGATCTTTTCTGCTTTGTCTTCATTATCTTTCTATTGTTGTCTTAATCATTATAGATCACCTGGGTGGCCTTCTGTGTCAGTAATTCCATTTTAAATTATGGAAATTGATTTGCCTGCATTTTGGCAATGTAATGTACAGTGGAGTACCCCTTGGCCCGTTCCCTGAATAGTATGAGGGTATGAAAAAGGAAAATGTGTAAGCAGTGTCGAAATGAGCTAGTTGCACAGACCTAAGCCCAGTTTTATCCATTAGAATAACATTTCAAATTACTATATTTCATTAATAATGTTTAATTTAAATTCTTTATTTAATGTTGAAATTTATTTGTTTTGAAGAGTTTTCTCTATTGGTTGCTCTTTTCAGGGGAAAGAGCGTATCTAGAAAAACAGTATAAGAAATGCTGTTACTATCATTAAACTCCTTCCTAAGCCTTGGGAGCTTAGTTTCACAGAGTACCTCTCTGCTTAACTGTTATAGCTGTTACAGTGCTTCAGAGGCTTGTGTAGTTCTGTATCACTTTTGATAGCCTAGTTCAGGAAGAACAGACAGGAGTGGAAAATCTTAGTCTTGTCACATGCGTTTGTCCGCTTTGCAACCACTGACTTCGATACTATTATGAATAATATTGGATAATAGTATGCATATTTTCTGTCTTTAAATGCTGAGACATACTTTAACGTCAAACCTACACTGCCTTGTGCTCCAGATACCTCTTGGGCATAGCTGTGGTGAGGAAGGGAGATTTTGTTGTAATTCTTAATAACTTCTCCCTCCTGAGTGTCCCATACTCACCATAAGCTGGAGAAAAAGCACACCAGGAAGATTTTCACATTGACTTTCTTTGCTTGCTGATGGCAAATGTGTGGAAACTGTCATACCCTATTTAATACTTCCCATTTTACAGTTGTGGTGGAGAGGTGGTTAAGCACGTGTACTTCTCTTCTTTTCCCCACAAAATTTATTGTCTGTACAAGTACATAGTAAAACAGTTTCAAACACTACAAAGCAGGAAGATGTCCCCATGGAGAGTATGTTGTCTAACTGGAAAAAAACATATTTTTCTGTCTGAAAAATTCTGGATACTATAAAATGTACTATACTCTTCTTTTTAGGAAATGGGTCCCATGAAATCTCTTAACCTCTGATTTAATGGGTTTAAGTTCAGAACTTCGGTAAGAAACCATGCACTTGTTGGTTTACAGGAACAATGTGTGACTGTTACAAAGATGTGATTCTTTGAAACAGTCTTTTAAGATGAGGGGTATAATTTAACGTATTTACAATATTTAGTGTTCCCAAATCTTAGCTGACTCCTCTTTAAGACAAAAACTGTTTGAATCTGTCTGTGCATTTCTTACATCACTGCATACTTCCATGGTCTGCCTTCAGCAGGTGAATCACCCACCATGCAGTTGGGCAGAGCCGTTGTTGCAGGTACTTATATTTTTTAAATCAGAGAATCATAGAATTTGTTGGGTTGGGAGAGACATTTAAAGATCATCTAGTCCAACCCCCCTGAATTTAGCAGGGACATCTTTGACTACATGAGGTTGCTCAGAGTCCCATCAAGCCTGACCTCATAGAATGTTTGCACAGATGGGCCCTCCACTAACTCACTGGGCAACCCGTTCCAGTTTTTCACCACCCTCATAGTGAAGAACTTCTTCCTAATTTCTAATCTAAATCTACCCTGCTTTAGTTTAAAACCATTGCCCCTTGTCCTATTGCTACATGCCCTTGTAGAAAGACCCTCTCCAGCTTTCCCATAGGCCCCGTTCAGGTACTGGAAGGTCACTATAAGGTCTCTTTGCAGCCTTCTCTTCTCAAGGCTGAACAACCCCAACTCTCTCAGCCTGTCTTCATAGAAGAGGTGCTTCAGCCCTTGGATCATTTTTCTGGCTCTCCTCTGAACCTGCTCCAACAGCTGCATGTCCTTCTTGTGCTGAGGGCTCCAGACCTGGACACAGTACTCCAGGTGAGGTCTCACCAAAGCAGAGTGAGGTAGAATCATCTCTCTCAATCTGCTGGCCACAAAGCAGCAACTAGGCTTATAATCCAGGTTTATGCAGTTCTGCAGCTTCTTAGTATTTTCCCACACACACAAACTTATACCTTTCACAAGACTTTGCTACTTTCAACTCAATTTTATTGGAAGAGTAGAGGTTGCAAAGACTTTATAAAAATGAGGAGTGAGGTAGAGACGGATCCAAACTCGTCATGCCATGTAAGGGGAAGGCAGTTGTAATTGTGTTCAGAGAGTCAGCAGACAGCTGTATGTGTGTTTTTATGTATTGTGTATATGTTGGCCAGCCACGTAGCCTATGGATAGTTCAAAACCAGATACACCTCACATCCTGTTGTTTATGCAGCCAGAAAGGAAATACAAGAGTGAAGTTGAAGTATATAGCAGGAGAAGAGTAGAGAAGGATGAGAAAAGGGGTTGGGAGTGGTTTGGAGGTTAGGACTTGGGGAATGTAGCGTTCTAGTGTTTGGTGTCTTAGCTGACATTAATTTTGCTGCTCACAGGCCTCATGCTTTCATAAATTTCAACTGAAACTTCCAGTGTTCTTTTTCATACTCAGATGTTGCAGGCTAGTTGGACCTCTGACTTGAAATATGGCTTTCGATATTTGTTTAATGTCTCCTGTTGAAAATTCTTGTGTTATCTGAGCATTAAAAAGTATTTTCTTTGTAACTGAAGATACAGTAAACTTTTAGTTTAGAGAAATATACTTCTCTGTCCTTGCTGCTGATAAACAATTGACAATAACTATTTTAAAGCTACTTTGATTATTATTATTTTCTGCTTTGTTTCTGCTCTGTAAGCCACATGGAAATACTGCCCCTTGAGAGCAGTGTGCTTGCTGTATTCCCTGAGATTGTACACACAGTACCAGAAGACCCTGTGCTGAATAATGTTTTGTTTGACCTGGTGAGCTGAGTGCAGGGCTGGAAGGCTTGAAACAGAATCAGGGTTAAATTGATTGCTTCTTTAATGGGTGCTTACCTTGAATGTTAATTTCTTTACCTATAAAAATACTTTCCTTGTAAGGGTTATATATGTTGCTGCTGATAATTGTAGTTAGTTATGCTGCCACTGTCACCTCTGTCTTTTCTTTTTCAAAAGAAGTATTATCAGGCTGACACATAAGCCTGAAGATGTAGCAACAAGTAGTCAGATACTCACTGATGACTATGCTAAATCTGTGTATTTGTAGAATTAGATTAAAGATACAGTTTTATCAGTATTATTTCACTATTTTTTCCTCGGATTAGCCTGTTAATAGGCCAGTTTTATTTTCTGTCTCTTATTTGCTTTTTGGGGAATCAGAGCTGACCAAATCCACAAACTAATATTTGCTTGCAGCAGTCTGGTACTAGCATGATAAATATATCACAAATATGTTATTTACCTCTGAGACGGTAACAGCCATTCATCCTTACTCTGCATTCCTACAAATAAGCTATGCTTTAATTTAGTTTTGCATCTTTTTTTAAATCTTTAAATAATCTTTTTTTGGGAAAACATAACATTTTCATTATTTAAAAAAATCACTTCTCTTTTATTGGACAGGTAATAAAAATGAGAAATTGGTATTAGAAACAGTAATGTTTCTAATGAAGAGAATAATAATAATGAGAATTGTAATAAATGAGAAAATATATTTTGGTTTCCTGGCTTCCAAATTTGAAAGCTTGAAATTTCTTTATAAACATGTCACAGGATCAGATGATAGCAAGAAAAAGATTGCTTATAAGGTTGTGTACATACAAAGTTGACCTTTGTGATGCAGCTTAACATCTAAACAGTAAAAGCAGTCATTTGTTTTGACAGCAGAATTAATTGAGGCTAAAACAGTCGAAATTCCACTTGTATCAAGCTGTTCATTAGGAATTGCTGTCTAGCTTTAGTGCTGTCAGAAAAATAATCTGTTCTGCTATGATTAAATAGCAGAATGATGGTCGGTCCACTGAATTTGAGAGAGAGGTTGAATAAACTTTCTACTGCGGAAACAATTCAGAAGTGACACGCTGCAAGGGGGGTCAGAATGTGCATTGATATCCAGCTGAGCTGTCAATTGGCACTGAGCCAGGCACGCAAAGCTTTGCCATTTGAAGCAGCATGTGAAGCATATGCAGGTTAAAAAAAATTGTCCTCCTTTCATGCATGATTTACACTCAAAGAGACAAACTTTTGTTTTTGTCAAAAACAAGAACATGGTTCGTTGTCGTATTTGTAACTACAAGTACAGATTTGTGGAGGTTTTTTTTAAAGCTTTTGCTTGAAATAGATACGTTAATGTTTATATGTGTGCATGTGTGTGTGTAAACTGATTCCTCAAGATGGGGGGAAGGGCAGATTTTTTTTTTGAGTGTTTCCAGTTATTGAAAATTAAATGTAGTTAATAAAAACATATACTTAAGTGGGATAACATTTCTTTCTGTCATGCATACCTGGCTTAAACTAGAGACAGTTTCCAAAAGCAAATGCAAATGGAAAGAGTTTTTAGTTGATTTGTTGACTTCTTGATTTGTTTACCTTTTTAGCTCCACAGGATTTTCCAGTTGATTGGTACACTTACCGGGGGCTCTTTTTCAGGGAATGGAATCATACTACATTTTCCTTCCTAGTAGTAGTAGTTGGCTTTTGTATTTGCCTTGTTTGTTTAAGAATCCAAGCAGTAAGACTTTATTTTTTCACCTCTGTTGAAGAAAGCACAAATGATTTTATTGTTTTGACTTTAGCTAAATGTTCTGCCAATGTCTCCCTCACAGAGGTTTTGTCAAGGAGATACACAATATGTTAAAAAACCTGTCTCTAGGATCTTGTGGAGATAGGTTTTGTAACTCATTTCAAGGCAGTTGATAACAAGCTCAACTGTCTTCAAGATAATTAGCGTCACTTTGTAGATAAATTAAGTAGCAGGTGTAAGGTTGTTATTTATCAACTCTCTTCTGTAGTTGCCTTGTGTATGGTCTGAAAATATTGTTCCTATAGATGTGGGCTAAATATGTAGTGGATACTGTAATATACTTTCAGTGCAATTACATTTTCTTCATTTGTCTTTGAATAAGATCAGTATCTCCTTACTGCTAGCCATCCACTTTACCTCTTAGTGTCATGAAAGCCCACATACTTAAATGGTTCGTGTAATGAGAAAAACAGTACATGTATTTTCTGAACAGTCTAGGAGGTGCATCTGGAGCTGCAGAGGCACTGGTGCTTAATTTATGCTAGTATCACTTATTATAAGTTATTACATTAATTAAAATTAAAAGTTTCTATTTATTCAAATTACCTTTTGCCTATTCTGTTGTAGCAAACCAAAGCTTCCTCAATTTCAAGAGCCTAACAACTGACCCATTCCTGATTTATTTGCTTGAGTTTCCTGTTAAATACAAGCTGTCTGCTTCCATGTGTCTGTAAAACCACCACTTGCCTTTCCTTTGTAGCTATATCTTTCCCAGCTGGTAGAATGCTGTGAGATGCAGCAGCTTGCCTTGGAAAATACTTTAGGATGACACTTGGTGGGAACATTTAAATAAATTAAAAGAGCTCACTGATTTTTAATGCCTGCTCCCTTTGTAGAATACTAAATTCTCATTAGCATCCTGATAGCTAGGTATGTAGCCTTAAGTGACTCAAATCAGATAGACAGTCATATCTTTCTGTGTAAAGTCTAACCTTCATTTATGCATTGTATTCTTTTTTTCTATTATGTATGTGTAGAGTAACAAGTAATTTCAAGTCTAGGTTACATGTATTTGAGATGCTTAAGCCATAGTTACCATTCTCTTGATCAATGTAACAGCAGGCAGACCAGGCTGTAAAAAAATTATCTTGAGCCTGAAATAATCCATGTTTAACCCAGCAGAACACTCATTCAGAGACTTTTGCAAGGGTTGGGCAAGATCTAGCTATAACTTTTTACTTACTTCAGTAAGTATCTAAAAGCATATTTTTTATTTTTACAGTGCTGCTTTTAGTTCTAGAATTTGCTTTTATTTTTTGTTCATATGAATGCTTGAGAATAGGCTTCCTTCTCAATTCACATAGTAGTCTTGTCTTGTTATGGGAAGAAGAACAAAGGAAATCTCAGTGTTTTGACTGTAGTACTGTGGAATATAATTATCATCCTTATTATTGTTACTATCATCATTATTGTGTGTCCTTTTTGGTGCTTTGGGCTACCATGTGGCAGGGACTTTAGAGATGGCTTCAGGAAATTACTTCAGGGAAGTCCTCAGCATCAGCAGTACTTCTTAAATGTGAAACAACTGCTTTTCTTTCTTTGACTGTTGCAACAATCAATTTGCATACTTGCTTCTGAAATTTTGGCCATTATAATATTCCAGATTTTGAGCTGAAATCCTTGTTGGTGTTAAGCCTTTGTCTATACTTAAATCATAGGGCACATATCTATTAAACTTTTCTGCCTTACGGAGAAGAGGTAGTGCATCCATATTAAAGTCTTTGTGTAGCTGTTACAAAAGTTGTTGTGATACCAGCACATGAGTTTGTATGCCTTGACTTTCATCTATGTATTACACTTTGCTGACAATCTCCATTAATGCCAGACCATCTAATGATTAAGGAATGAGGAACCAGAAAGATAGATGTTAGTTCAGACAAGAAAGCTTTTTGAGGTTTGTTTGGTTTTTTTGCAGTGATAGTGGAGATGCTTTTGTTTGCTTATACACTACTACAGTAGACAATGCAGGGGAACTTCTTAAGAAAGCATCTGAATTCCTTATTGATGCTGTGCTCCCATAACAATATGTGTGCCTAAGGCCTTTCGGCTGACTAGGAGGCTGCAGTTGGTTGTAGCAAGAGATGATGTGGGTACACACTTCTGGCTGGGTATTATTACGTCTTTGGGCACAAAGACATCTACCCACAGGAAAATCCAGCTGTTATGTGGGCTACCAGAAGCTCATCACAGCTGTCCTGTTTCCTAAATTGGTTCGTCATAGAGCACCAGAGAAAATGTCTATTTCTGTAATGTTATTTTGGTTGTAAAATACTTCGGCCCAGGCAAAACATGGTACTCTTTACAACAGGCATATAGGAAACAACTGGGAGATGTGAAGTTAGAGAACAAATCTCTGAGAAAACTGCTATGGATTTCACTCCACTCAAAAGGGCTAAATGTATGAATTTGCCTTCACTGCAATCAAATAACGCAACGTGTTATGTCTGTGGAGGTCAAATGCAAATTTGACAAAACCAACAAACATCTTTGGACATTGGAAGAAAATGCTGAACTTAATTTTTTAATGTTTGTGGATTCACTAGTGCCATCCACTGGCATCCTGAACTTCTGAGATTTCCATCAAGTCGTATAGAAATTTGAATTAAGTAGGAAGAGTAAGTTAGAATCAAAAGGTGCTCTTGAATTGTAACTGATTCACACAATTTTGTTGTCAAAAAATGCTGATTTCATTATTGTTATTTATCTTTCCTGCAGTAAAGCAGCTAGTAGATACAGTGGAACGAAAGTGAGCACTTACGGAGAGCAGGGACCCCTATGATAACTCTGCCCATTTTAGTGAAGCATAAGATAAGCTAATAGGTATCATGAAGAAGAAAGTGTATTTAAAATTTCAAAGTTAACTTTATAGACTTTAGTTAAAAGTGGGACTGGCTTACTGAAATTTGCACAGCTTCCAATCTCATTACTATGTCAGGCAGTTCTTCAGTGAGTTTTTTTCAGATTGCATTTTATAGTCTTTCCTAAGAGAAAAGAATGCATTGTTGCAGGAGTGAAGTGAATCTTTTGGGGTAGACCAGCTTTTGTTAAATCTAATTGAAAATGCTAATCTGATCTTCATATCTGTGCATTTCTGTACTAAGCGTGAATGTTTACCTCTTCAAATAAAACATTTATCAAGCTGTAAAAAGCTTTGCCTTCAAAGACAAGTGCTAGGCAAGTGAAATGGACAAAATACAGAAACTTGGATGTGTTGTTAAAGAAAATCTTTGCTTTTTGCATGTATTTGGAGTCAAAGTTAAATATACTGATCTGAAATAAGGACAAGGTTTACCTAAGCCTTGATTACTTCTTTTAATTGTTAGTATAAAGTCTTAAAATTCTGGGGATCAGTCGTAGTAGCTGGAGAAGGTGAAGAAAAAGATGGTATTCTGAAAAAGCCTGAGTATTGTTTTTCTCTAAAAATATGTTTAAGTCTCTGTTGGTTTTTTCATTCTGTTTTTCTTTTGGAGATGAGTGTTCGTGGTTCGTTTGGCTTTTCGTTTTTTTTTGTCCTGGCCAAATGAGAATATGCATAGAAGCAAGAAGCAGAAGTAGTTGAATCCTTAGCAAAGTGATGAAAAATGTATTGTCTGAAATGTAGTGCTGATGAAATAATGGATTTTTCTTCAGCTTCTATGTTTAATTGTATTTTTCTGAATTTCTTGCTCAATGTATTTTTAACAATAGAGTTTAAATTACTAAAATAAAATGTTGATGAAATCAGTGTGGGGATGTAGACATTTACAGTTTTCTAAATCCATTTTTCTGGATTTTTTTGCTGAATTTTGTTTTGCAAGATACACAGATTTGCTGATTTGTGGATCACACTGACTTTGTTTTACAGTGAATAGTGGAGAGCAAAGGAGAAGGGATTGGAAGAGGAGCTCAAAGTGCCTATGTATTTACAATATTAAGCGGAATGAAAGTGCTGTTAAAAATTTGTATTTCATCTTTTTATATTGAGTAATTAGACTTGTGTTTGAAATTATTTATTTATATAAATTAGAGAGTGCTCTTTTGATATTCTGCTCTTAAGAGCTTCATTTGGAAGGCAAACAATTACATTATGATAAATGGTATATTGATGGGTTCTAGTCCCAGATTCTCATCCTGCTGCTAGTTTTACAAGCACTCAGATCTTTTTTTACTGGCGTGAAAAGTTTTGCAGACTCAGTCTTAATTACAGTGAATACAAGTCATTACTTTGAGAACACCTTTTTTTAAAAATAATATTAGAAATCTGCAAAATTTCAAATAAAATACCTGGTAGTTTTTATCTAATATGTCTAAAATAATTTGCTTAACATCAGTGAGTATTAAGTTACATTGTCAGCTTCTCAATTGTCTTTCTATTTGTTTGACATAAGCATAATTTTTTTCGTTTGCAGTTTTGTGAAATGGTTTCAAATGTAGCATTTATACAGAGTCAAACACAGTTTTGCACTGCAAGAGTTAAATATCCATGCTGGGGGTTACATTTAAAATAGAACCATTTGAGGTACTTAACTGCATGAATCAAATACAAATTAATCCCAGTTCTGTAATTCACAATGCTAAATTCACAGCTAAATTATTTCTTACTTCATTGTGTCATCTCTAATTGCAGCATGGTGATTTGCTATGTTGTACTATTTAAAATCAAACTGAAGCTTGTAGTCTCCATGTTTGTTGTATGTGAGATCTACTGACAGCAACTATTTATTTTAAGCCTAAGAGTATTACATACTCATTTTGAAAAGAGTATAAGTGAAAATCCTGGAAAATACTTACAAGTACACCTTTTATTTTGTGTGAAAACACCCTGAAAGTTGTGCAGCTCTTGGTTTTATGGTGGATGTTCTCAAATAACCATGACTTCATAATAGAGAGAAGTAAATCACAGCACTTACTAGCAGGTGTATTTTGGGGCAGGAGTGAAAGTAGATTCTGTATTTGAGGTTTCCATAATCACTTTACTTCCAGTTGGTTTAAATTGAAATTTTCAAATTTTAGCCTCTCACTTGAAGTATTTGCATATGCGCAGGCGGCGAGGCTAGAGGGGGATTTTGGCTGCCTTTGAGTATAGAATTGGGAGTGGTGCTTTTTCCCCTCTCTGTCTTATCTGTACTGTGCCTATATATAAACTTGTGTGCACTCCCTCAAAATGATTACAGAAAGATAAGTAATAACTCCTGTGCCACAGTGCTGGCATGCTAAACTTTGTTTTTTTTCTTCTGTGGATACATTTACAAGCTACTGATTCAATGAGGGGCCAAAGGGCTTATTCTTAGTATGAGCTGAAAGTAATGGTGCCTGTTCACATGTGCTGCTTTCTTTGTGCTTGCAGAAGTACTGGTGTGATTCTGCCATTCTCTAAACAAGGTCTCATGGAAAATCAGTGTTTTTTCTGCATGTCTGCTCCCTAAAATAGCTCGTACTGGCGTTAAAATAAATTACAGACCTGGCCAGGTTAGGACTGCACTTTGCAATGACAATTGACTGATACCTTGTGTCAACTTTAATGAAAAGCCGTAAAACTGAATTTAGTTAAATACAGCACTTAACAGGTGTTCTTTGCTTAAGTGTGAGTCTCAAAACTACAGCTGTTACTGTGCTTTTTTACTTTTCAATTTTTCTTCATATGGTTCTTGTTCATTAAAAAAAAATTGAAAACTTTACACTGATATTATAATACAGATGCAATTTTGAATGAGACAAGTAAAGCAATTAGAGATGTTTCATGTGGTTGTCATAACACAGGCAGTTGAGTTGTATTTATACAGTGTCCACTAGTGTTTTAATTTTTCAGTATGAAAGAGGGAAAATCTTTCCTGATTTGTTCTACATGTATAATTTTGCAATCTGTTTGACCATTGGCAGGGTAATTGTGCTTTTCAGTTGCCACCTAAATTTAGAACTAGATTATACAGTATTTTCAGGAAATATTAATGGTCATTAAACTATCTTAGATTTAATTTGACCTAATGTTTATCTTCATTTTCATTTCTCTAAGGCCCTATTGAATTTGAAGAATGTAACACGTCCAGTGCAGTTGAAGGTGAGTTGTTATAGCATAGTTATTTATTTAAGAATACTGTGGACCTGAAACTGCAGAATGAAGTGTATTCAGTGTCTGAATCTGTATGACTTCAGAGTGCTCCAGTAGTCTGAAAAGCAGTTTTCTTTTTGAGAAACAATGAAAATAGGAGCTACAATACTTTATAAGCCTAATGCACAAAGTTCAGAGAATTTTAATGTTTCTTATAAATATACTTTGGCTAAGACTCTGTCTTTGCAAGTCTTTGGATTTGGTTCACTTGTGACTGTGTTGTAACTTAATTTACAAGTGTCAAAACATGACCCAGGCTTTTTCCATTGCTACCATGTTAGTTAGTTAGTCTAATGCAGTGTTATGGTCACAATGCCTTGCTTTGTTGGTGTAGCTTATTTTGCTTAGGAGATTGTTTTAGGTAGTTTAGAACTGCTTTATTTGCATAAGCTATGTATGTACTTTTGGGATAGAGGACCTGAGAGTATAGCTATAGCAGCTGACAACTTTTAAGTTGCCAAGAGTTCATCTGAGACTTGAAGTCTTTTGAAGCAGAGAGGATCCACGTTCAGAAACTACTCTCATGCTCCACTTGTCATTGTTCTGGGCTGAATAAGGCACAGAAACCGGCATTTAAAAATAATTTTCGAGCAATTTTTGCTCTATTAAAATATAAGTTATGGATGAGTTATAGCTACCTGATTTGAGAAGTTTTGATTTATTTAACCCTGGATATTTCTAAGAGTGGAGAGATTCCTTATGTGCTGTGTAATGTGTTTTCTGTAAAGGGGAACGTAATGATTTTTTTAATGATGTGCTTGATTTGTCAGTTGTTAAACGTTGAAAACCAAATTATTTCCACCATTTTGCTCAAAAGCATGCTGTCAGTAATATCTTACATCAAAACAGAATTGTAGAGCAGTTAGATCAGATGCTTGCACTTAGTCATTTCTTTTTGGCAGTCTACTGGGGAGAGAAAAAAATTTGGGAGAGATGCAGACATGACAGCAAATGTGAAGGAATATTTAAATGTAATTTAATTTTAGTGTATTAAATGGGTATGAAAGCAATTTCCGCCCCCCCCCCTCCCCCCCCGTACTATAGCTATATGCATCCAGTGCTAAAAATGGGGAAGAAACAACAGACAGAGGCATGGTCCCACACAGTGAGAGCCAGCGTTAGAGCTGGCTACAGCACTGGAAAATCGTGTAGCCAGGAGACATTACCTTTTTTCACAGGACCAAGATCCTACTTATTAGGAGAGACTGGGACTTGCAGCTACTGGGAACATGCAGGGAAATAAGAACAGGATGTTGAACTGCAGTAGCTGAGAGAGCTAGGGTTCAGTTTCTGATCCAAGTGCATTGGCTATTTAGGATCAGCCAGAGCAATAGCTCCTGTTGAGTTTCTGTGAGCAGAGCCCCTTTCCTCAAAACTGGCAGTACACCAGTTTTCTATTTAAAAAATGAAATTCTGCATACCCAGCTTAGAGAGTTAGATGTGCAATATAAATCAGTTTTATAAGAACTTATGTTATTAATGTGTTGAGCCATATTTTAATTCCATTTTTTCATTGGTGTGTTACTAAACAATAAACTGGAGTAATATTCCCTTAGTATGGCTCCATATCTATCTCCACTGTTAGATTTTTATATCACTCATGGAAGCATTTAAAACATAGTGGCATTGGTATCATCAGTGTCTGACATTGCTAAATATATATTTATTTCTTTGATCTTTAAATGCGAAGTGTTTGTTCCATAGGGATAAAACCACGGAAGAGGAAGCCTTTTGGTTTATCAGGGATAATGAAAAAAGAAAAAGATACTGAATCTACGTAAGTATATTTCCATCTTGAAGAGTTGTCTTGTGTGAAAACTAGTAAAAACATGGGGATAAACATTAGCTGATGTGTAACAAAAAATAGGTTTATAATAGAAATTTAAAGAAATCCTATGGATGTGAAAAAAAAACTATTTAAGATTTTTCTAACTGGATTTTAAGGAAATAGCATAAATGTATTCATAGTAGTCTGCTCATGTTTCATTCTTTCCTGTGCATAGGTGAAGTAGTTCTCCCTTGTTCTGCATTTGGACATTGTAGATAATGTGATTCTCATGTGTACTCCTAATGAAATAGCTCTGTAGCTGGAAAAAGGACTGAATACCTGTGTTTGCAGAACTGAAGCTTCAGTTGCTCTCTTATTAGAAAAATGTTTGTGTACAGTATTGAAAGACAGAAAAAACTTTGAATGTTTTTTCAGTACATCATGGGCACACTCATTTCTGAAAGACCATAATTCTAACTCATGACTGATGTCCCAGCTATAACCTTTGTCATATTAATTTCACATGCTCTGTCTCCAAGGAGTTAAAACTCTCCAGAAAGTGACTTTGAATAAAAGTTCTTACATGGATTGGTAGCAGTATGCATATTAGTAGTTATGGTCACTATATTCCAATATATTTTTTTCATAATTTCTAGATGTGTTTTCTCAATAGCAGTATCAACAGAAAATAGCTTTACAGTTTGACAAACTTACCAAGGCAGAAATATTCTCAGAAGCGACACCTGCATACATACTTTTCAAATTTACTTTAAAAGAATTGTTATAAGCCTTAATTTTTAATATAATGACCGAAGATCTGCAGGTTGCACTTCCAGAGTGCCTTGTAGCTATTCTTCTTTTGCTGTTTGATTTTAATAGTGATACACTTATAAACCATGCTTTTTCTTCTCTCTGTCATGATGCCTTTAGGGCTCCATGGTATTGTTTTTTAAAAATCACTCCTTGGTATTTCTGTTCTCCTCTGTACTTTATGAAGCTGAAGTAAATGGTGAGAGAAGTGTTACTTATAGTGTCATTTTGGTCAGCACTTATCTGAAAATGCTATTTTGTTACTTTTTTTTCTGATGAAGGTTTAGTTTAAAATAATTAAATTAAAATGTTATAAATTTTTTATTATATTAGTGTTTTAAACAGTTTTATTGTCCATTTTAAAACTAAACCATTCTTTCTGGAAAATTATTTACAATGCATTTTTTGTGATGCAAAACTGTTTTGATCACTTGCATTTTGTCTTGCATTTTCTTAATTGCAAAGCAGTGATTTTGATACTATTGAGTACTGTTGTATGATTGAATCCTGTAGCTGTCAGCTTTTCTTGTTTGTCAACAAAATTATTCTGCCACCATGTGGGTTATTATTCAAGCTAATCTCATGTCATGTATGTTATAAGCCTCCTTGCAAACCAGGCATCTCCTGCCATCCATTCTTCGACAGACAATTAAATGTAATCTGGCCCCAGCAAAGATTTATGGCTCCTAATACTAGTTTTTTGGAGCCAGTTAGGGCCTGGAAGCTCCAGATTAACTCTTCCCAGGTGTATGACTCAATGTATCCTTACTCAGAGATGATGTTTTTCTCTGACCTATAACAGAAAAAAAAATTTGTTAGTCGCTGAGGTCTGAGAACTGGCTTCTATACTATGAGAAACACTTTCTACATTTGCATGCTTATCCATTGTAGTATCCTAATACTTTTCTAGAAGCTGCTTTTTCCCAAAGGCATTTTATTTAACATTAAAGCATAATATAAGTGTTTCTTTCTAGAAGGAATTTTGTTTTTCATGGCACAAGGATGTCATCAGAAAATATAAATCAGTTCAGCTACTCTGAAATAGGAAAAGCATTTGCCTTCAACAAGTTCATCAGAAATTATATTATTTGAATTTTTTCTGTATATTCACATAATACAAAAATGAGTAGAATCCAAGGTCAGAAAGAAAGAAGTGTGACTGTATGATATTGACCTCCTATGTAACACATGCCATAGGCTTTTACAGAGATTCTTGCATTTATCCGTAACTTCTAAATTAACTAAAACATCACAAATAAATAACATACAAATCATTTTGTGCTTAAGTAAAATATTCTGAAAGTTATTTATGATCTCTTAAAGTTTACTGCTAGTCTAAATTTTATCTGATTTCATCTTTAGCTGATGATCCTGCTATAGACTGTACATGATAAAATTCTACCATCAGAAACTTCTCTGCACATAGAGGTCAAGTCCTTTCTTAATCTCTTGTTAAATTAGGCTGTAAACTTGTTTAGTTAATGTAGGGCATGGTTTCCACATCCAGAAAAACTCCCATGGTTTGTAGATTTCTCCATTTATCAATACAATTTTTAAAGTGTTGACATCTAAACTGGGTGTTGTGTCTGGTAATGGTTTTTTACACAGGAAAATACCATACACAGTGTATTTTATTAGATATTGCTATACAGGTTAGTCGAGGATTTACCTTCTTTTTCTAATCACTGCTTTGCATGATTTGGTTGTTTTCCTTTTTATGTACAATCCTTAAACTCCCTTACAGAATCCCCATTTGCTGAAATATGTTACCCCATAGTAGAAGCGTGACCTATTTATTTAATCTTAAAAGAAAGATCATGTGTCTAGTGATGTAAGAACACATCTGTCTAAAACCTGATGTCCTCATTTGCTACTTCACCAGCATTTGCAAACTATTGAGTTTCCCTCCCTGTCTTCAGAATGGATCCTGGGAGATGCTCCTCTGAATTATGCTAGATCTGCCATTACTTTGCAATCTATTAGCTCAGTAATTTTGAAAATCTTCATTATGGGCTGAATTGCTTTCATTGTTGTTTGTCTCATAGCTTTCATACTTTCTTGTTTTGTTTGAGTACAAATGCTTTTTAAAACTGGATTTCAGAAAAAGTTTGTTATATCTTTTAAAAGGAGTCTGATACTTTGTCTCTTTGAGCTGTAAAATAGCTTTAAAATAGCTCTTTCTGTTGCTATTAATTCAGTTTAGCCAGCAGAGGGAGATAAGATGTAAGTAAATGACAAACTTGGTTGCATATGTTTTCTTTCGTGTGGGGCCTTTCAGAGGAAATGGTATCCTTTATCTCACTGTCAATTCCTTAACGGGCTGTACTGAATTCAATTTTAATGCTTCCATGTTAGCAAGTTTTCATAAGACAATGTGTTTTCTGTTTTTAAAGACAATGTGTTTTTTGCATTTAACCTGTTTAGCCTTTCAGAGAAGATTATTTAGATTGCAATAAATTTGATTTTTTTCCCTTTTTTTTTTCCTGTAAGTGCATTTTTAGGATGTTCAGTTTGATTATATAAAAACACTGTTGTTCAGTTACACTGGTACTTACAGCTTTATTTATCAGCATGCAAATCAGAGAGGACTTGTATGCTACTCAAATATTCCCACATTCTGTAAATGTAATTGCTTCTACTTTTTGCAAACATCAGAGAGAATCAGTGTCATTCATTTTTTTAAACATTATGCTTAAATTGAAGTTCCAGTGGGAAAATATAGCACTTCTGAATAATGTGCATACAATCACAGCCTTTCTGATGATGACTTTTTTTTAATAAAGGTGCTTATTATTTTTTCTGGCTTCTCCTAGTGCTTGACTGCAACTATGCTTGACAAACACAAACTAAGAATGAAATTCGAAGAGAGGGAAGCTCTGAATTCCACAAAGAATATTCTTAATTTCTTTGGGAAGTGGTTATTGACCAAAATGTTTTGCAATTGTGTGTGGACTATTTCATTAGTATTGGTGACTTCTACCTGTTGTGACAGCAACTACAGAGACTTGACTCTTAAAGTATATTCATGCAGAATACAGCATGGTTCTCCTGGCTTCCCTTGAGTATTTTTATTTAAGTGTGGTTTTTTTCAATATGATGTATGTTTGGATTTTCAGCATTTGCTTTGAATTTGTCTTCTATGGTGTTTTGAGCATAAACTTACAGCTTTTATTTAAATCTCATTCAGTTGAATGTGGATTATTAATAGTGAAAATATTAATAGAGGTTCAGAGGTAAAAGTGTCAAATGCAATGTTTCAAATTAATTGAAAATATTAAAGAAAGTACCAGAACTGTATGAATAATAGGACTTGTGTATTTAATAATTGTACATTTTCTTTATTTTTTAATAGGGAGTGTCCAGATGCAGACTCAGTTGTAAGTAGACTTATTTGCAAAACAAATGCATATGCTAATATTGTCAACACCACAATCTGATGAAACTTCTCTACAGTCCTTGCAGTGCATTATTTAGAGAGTATTTAGTACTTTGGTAGGGTAGTTGAAGGGTTAATTTTGCTTAGTACACAATGTTTAGCAGGATATAAAAATATGCATTAGTAATACATTTATATTCCTTAAAAATTTTAGGTTTTAAACAAGGTGTTTTTACTGCAAGTAAAGTATTTGCTACTTTGTTTTTTAAGTTTAAATTTCTTGGCTAATAAATTCTAAGTAAGAAAAAAGTTACATTTATTTTATTGTGTATTATCATATTCCTTTGCTTACTGCTGTTTCTTCTGAAAGCCTCTCTAATACCAATGGTTTATCACTGACAATAGAGTATAGGAATATACTTTTTAAAATATGGCTTTAAATGCAGTATCTCTAGATGCACTCTTTAAATATCTGTTTTCATTCCTGTCAGTTTGTTCTGTGATACGTCTTACAGTTTTATTGATTTAATTCAAGTAAGTGTCTATTGCAAATTAAATTGGTATGGTATTTTTTTTTTTCCTTAATTGAGCCTTTTCTTTTTCTTTAAACTGTATGCTGTCTTGAATTTTGTATTCAATGGAGACTGCAGCTCCCTGTAGCTGTAGTAGGGAATTATTACAGACTAATTGAAGTGGTGTTCTGATTTGGTTTTCAGTTCATTTAATTAGGTGCCAATTATAATAAACAACTTAAGTTTCCAAGTTCACCTATTTTGTGGATTTTCTTCTTTGCATTTAATATCTGGGAGCTTTAGTACCTAATATTAAAATTTCTTTTGAGAAACTTGGTTTTAAAATATCTAGTGGAATCATTCTTCTGAATAATGAAGAGTAAATTTTGCCACATAATAAAAGTCTATGTGCAAGAGCTTTGTAAGCATTATGGAGACAGTTGTTTCATCCTGTGCAAAGTCATCTTGATTTAGAGCACATTTCTTTTCTTGGGTACATTTAAAGTAAAGTAACTTTAGAATTATCCCTATAATTATCAGACTTTTCATGGAAATACTATCTTCTGACAGTTCAAGTTGAGTCACTGGAGTGAATCACAACTGGGTTTGGCTTACAATGTGTATTTTATTCTTTGCTTATTTTGGTCTCTACATTTTTTAAAAATAATTACTTCAAAAAGTTAAACTGTAAATGTGTCTTGACATTCTTTCTGGCTGCATGAGTCACACCATATGATCATCTAATTGTTCTGTCTACATGTTATTTATATTTGATTAACAAAAAGACCTAACTTTCATAGTGTCTATTTTCTTTGTATTCACTTTTTTTTTTATGCACAACATTTTATGATTGCATTTGGAATTTCGAATTTGAAATTTGGTCTATCATTTATTCCTGCTTTTTACAAGCAACACTATTATTCTGAATGGTAGAATGCTTTAA
Source organism: Mesitornis unicolor (assembly GCF_000695765.1). Taxonomy (NCBI): domain Eukaryota; kingdom Metazoa; phylum Chordata; class Aves; order Mesitornithiformes; family Mesitornithidae; genus Mesitornis; species Mesitornis unicolor. The sequence goes on from NW_010158256.1 coordinate 30,135, forward strand.
TAGCAGATACCGTTAATGTCTTTCTCATGACAAATAATGCAGTATACCATAGATGAGATTCATTTTACTCCTAAAAATAAGCACCCCAAAGTGCTTTTACATTTTAAGGTTGGTGTCCTTTCCTGGAAGGTCCCATTTCAAATGTTTTTCATTTTTCTTGTCTTTTACTTTAAGATTTTCTTTCTGTTTCATTTTTCAAGCTTGATCTATATACTTATAGCCATCTGTATTTTTATCCCTGTAAGGATTTGTTTTGTATGGATCTTTGCAGTAAGTTACACATATCAAGAAATTGGTCTTTGAAAAGTATCATTGCAAGGAAAAAAAAATTGAAAGCAGTTATAATTTGTGTTTGATTGCTAGGAAATACTGAGGACCAGTGCTCAGGAAACTGAACTTATTTAATATGTCCCAATTTTATCACTCACAGAAAATCTCTGGCTTTTATATTATTAATGTGATCTTTTTTTTAAAGTTAGCGTTTAAAAAAATATTTATCAAGAATTTCAATTGTGTGAAAAGAATGTAAGAGAAAACCACTCTACAATTATTTATAACTATAAGCACTGAGGTAAATATATTGAAATTTTAGAAGTTAAGGATTCAGTAAGAACTGACTCCAATATTTTATCTAACAGTTGTATGTGATACTGTCGATCTTTGAACATATAGTGTGTAGTCAGTACCGTCAGGGGATTCTCACTAGTTCAAAATGTATAAGGCAGTGTGTTCAAACTTGCATTCACTGTTTACAGAAAACAAAACAGTGACATGTTCCTAAAAATGCCTTTTATACCAAAACAGAAGTTCTCAAATTTATCAGTGGCAAGCCAACTGCTTATGCTTATCATTTTTGTGGCTGCCAGTTGGAAAATATAGTTCTGATGCATTTGAATAAATTGTTAATTCCTATCAAGAATTTTTTGTAACTGCTCTAACAGGTTTTTATGAGCTCATGAGTAGAAGGCAGCTGTGAACTGAGAACATATTTGTTAAAAAGGTTGACCACTTCTAATAAGTAGTCTGTTTAAATATGGATTACAGTATGTCATAAGGTTTAAAAATCCCTGAGTTGTTTTATGTCAGTGTACACATTTAACTTCCATTAAGCTATGCCTTGATTTTTACGAAAGGTAGAGAGTTAACTGCATGTACACTAGAAAGCGGTAACAACTGAAGTCTGGCTCTGTTTGTGTTTATTACCTAGGAAGTTTTTTCTAATGGCAGAACTAATTGTCTTGTTTCCCATGGGTTTGCCACATCTCTAGGGATGGTCTATAGGAAGATATGAACTCTAGTAGAAACTTTTCTTTTGAGCAAGCATTTACAAAGTTCTACTTGTGTTCAGTAATACTGAATTTGAATTGCAACCCTTCCTCTGGTTGGGATACTTGCAGATCTCTTTCTTCTACTTGACTGCCTATTTTCATGAAGACTTTAGTAATGTAATTATCTTTGAGAGCTCTGTTCTGTCTGTCAGATCCATTTGAAATTGTCCAGTAAGTTCAAAAGTAATTAAGAAGGGGGCCACAGATGCACAGAACATAATGCTGAGCCTTTTTTTTTATAAGAAACTGAGATGCAAGCTAATATATCAAGGCATCAAAAACTTTTCATACCTCTTTACGTATGATGTAGCATAATTACCGTTGTATAGAATTATACACCATTTTTATTGTTGAGGACTGATCAAATTTGGAAGCATCAAATTCTGATTAGTGGAACCCAGGTGTAACATTCTATTTAGTGAAATTCATATGTTTTTCTTTATTTGCATTTTGTAATGTCTAGTTCTGGCGTATTTTTAATATTTGCCATTGATACAGAATATGAGGGTTTATAGTCACAGCACAAGACAGGGGCACTTTGAATGCCTGCTTTTCTTTCTTTCTGCATCTCTGGCAATGGAAGAAGCTGACTGGCTGCTCTTTTCTTCCATAACTTTTGGGTTAATAGGTACCCTAAGAAGATGAGGCTGATAACATGTAATACCTCTTTCTTAAGCTAAGGATATGCCTGAGTCAAAGTTACATCTCAAACTTATCAAAACTGGTGAGGCTTTTTTCTCTCTTGTTCCAGGCTATGAGCTTCAACTTCTTTCTTTGAGTTTGCTTTGGTCCTCATCTGGATTACTGGAAGTCAGTCCAGTTCAGTAAAATGGTAGAAAGTGAGGTGCTCAGCTGTGCTGTATCTTGAAGCGTAACCTGAGCAAAACTCAAGAAAGAGCTCTCATAACCACTGTAGATATCCCAGGAGAAAAGAAAATAGGCAGACATCAAGATGAAGTGTAGTGAAGGTTCTTTGCTTCTTGACCGATGACCAACCTATATGCAGTGCTAACACTGCTGAGGAATGGGAAAATGAAGTTGCTAGACTGCAGTATGTTCCAGATGTTCCTCTCTTGTCCTTTGTATGTAGCCCAGAGGAACTAATGACATAATAATGTGACTTGTTCCGTAGCTTTTGGATGACAGATGGGACAAAGCAAGGAAACTGAGCCAAAGTATTGACCAAAAAAACCCAAATTTTGGCAAGAGAATGTTCAGTCCTCATGCTTTTTGTATAGGCAGTTTTACTTCATTATTTATTATGACCTTATGTTTTGCTTCTTTAAAAAAATAATTCACCCTAGAAAGTTCATAGACTACGCTAATGCAAAGATAGAGTTACAAACCCTATATTTTCAATGTATATGTAAAATTATACAATACCTTTATTAGTAATGTGTTGTATTACGTCTGCAAACATGGAGGAAACTGGTTTTTCTAGCTATATGTTTAACTGCTTAACAGAATCTCTGAGAATGTGAAACCTTCTTCCAAGAAAGTCCGCTTTTCTAGTGACTTCCACAGAGTTCAAGTTACATCCATATTGAGCTTTTTTTTTTTTTACTGCAAAGTCTACAACTGCATATTTGGATAGAGGACTACTTCTTATTGAAACCAAGTGTTTGCAAGGATCTTCTTCCTTCATTGACACTCAAAAATCATGCATGTATATGTGAAGGTTATGGTTTCTTTTCTGTGATCATTGTGGTAGGCAAATCAGGTCTTGACTGTATTGTGCACCTGGTACTTAAAATACACACTGTCATCCATCACGTAACATACAGTTCTGTCATTGTACGAGTGTGGACAAGGGAGTAAGATTTAGTCAAGTAAATGTAAATGCCTTTATTAACATCAGACTTGTGAATATGTATCTTTCCCAAAGTGCTGTTAGAAAATTTAGATTAGTAAATAAAATTCTGATGTTTCAGAAACCAGAACCATTCACTGTTCAACTGTTCAAAATATTGAAAACATTATTTTGAAATTAGTACCTAACTTTAAGTAAGATTTTGAGGTACTGTTTTGCTTATATATGACACAATTTGTCTTTCTCAATACAAAGGTACATTAAGTATCTGTTCCATGATACTATTGGTTTACTCAGAAATAAATTATCAGTATCTCATTAATGAAAGCAAAAAGTATTTTAACAATAGCCATAAATTAGTAAAAGATCAATCTGAATAATTGATAAAGCTGGAAATACAAAGCAGACTATTTCTGACTCTGCATACAGTAATAGAGTGAGAAGTTTTCAATTACATATATAAGAATTTTAGAAGTAGAAACAAAAGGTACAAAAGTATGTTCTCTGAAAAGCATTAGAAAAAAAATAGTAATGTAGGCCCAAATAATTTTTGCTAAGTTCTTTCACAATTTTATACAAAAATAGTCAGGTTTGCCAGCAATGTTGTTCGTGGTGTGTGTGCCTAATAATAATATAATTTACATATATGGCCCAGCTGGAAGAAAAACTAAATGTTGTATATTTAAAGATTTTTGTTGTTTTTCAATTTATCTTAGCGATGAATGATTCTGATCTATTGAAAATTGCCTAGTATGACAAGTAAAATAATTAAAGAATTCAGAAGGTGTAGTATTATAAGAAAATGTACCTACCCTCTAGCTATATGTTTTTGTTCTGTTTATTTTGATGTCAAGTTCCATTAGTGTTTTTTGGTATATAAACAAGGTCAGCCTGAGGTCAAGCATAGCTAAGAACCCTGATTTGAGCAAGTGGAGCTAAGGTACTGGACCGTATGATCCTACTCTTATTACTTTTTCTTGTTCAGTTTTTTTTTTTTGTTTTTTTGGTTTTTTTTGTAAGATCTGGACTTCACCACTATTTGATTTAAAAGTTTTTAAAGAAATTGCATCTACGTGATCCATATCTTAAGGTTCAAGCTTAAAGATTACTGTTTTGCTTTACTTTGATGTGCTGTTTAGTACAGTATTAGATCACTTATACAGGATTGCATATCTTACTCTTTTTAGCAGAAAGCTTTATCTATTTTTAAAGTCATTCAGTTTAGTTCAGAAGTGCTATAGAGAGCTGTACAGAGGAGAATCTATCTTAGTAAAATATCAGACATCCCATTTGTGATATCTGTAAAATAGAGGGACAACTACATTTTTATGTTTATCTTCCTCTGTAATTCAGAACCTATTCAAGATGAATGTCTCTTTAAATTTGGCTTCAAATTTTAGGTAAAGTCAAGTGGTTTTTTGCTAGTCCACTTGAAGTCTCCAGTATAAGTAATTTTATTCTATCTTGTGACTTATATCAGCAAGGTGTCTTTTGGCAAAACTGTATATATCTCTATTATACAAAGATATACTATATCTCTGTCCCAAAGCTTTTTTATGAAACTGTTCAGCTAAGCACTCTAAATTATTTTGACATAATTCTCTTCAGTTTCTATTTAATTGCCTGCAAGAACTGAAAAATGTACCTAGTGTGAAGCTCCCAGATGCTTATTAGCTTTGAAAATCCAGGAAGGAGCTGGAGATATGTAAATTAAAAACTTGGAACCTGATCTTGAGCACTTCGATTTGCCTTTTAATTAATGTAGGTATATTTTCCTAATGCAGCAGTACAGGCTTGTAGCCTTTTCAGGGTGGGGAGAGGAAGTTGCAACCTGTGTAACCTGGAATGCTTTTACTCACATATTCAAGTATTGACTGGTACTTTGGAAAGGTTTTCCTCCTGCGCAATCAAAACCTCCAGTGACTAAGCTGAGAGAATTAGGAGTAGAAATTGGGAAAGTATCTGGGGCTGTGAGAATTGTAGGCTTATTTGATACTCAGTAGTAAAGCCAAAGTGCTTCTGTGCGCTCCTGACTTTTTTGATAGAGTACCATTAATCATTGGAAATTTGGAGGTTATTGTGTTCCCAAGGTATCTTGACTGTCACTACTATTAAACTACAGTGCATAATTTAACATAACTATAATAATTAATGGTGAAAAACAGTAGTTTTCATGAACTGTTGTAATCAAATTTTTATTTGTTAATTATATAAAATTCAGTCTGATATAAGAACAACGTATTTTTTTAGTTATGTGTCAGTGTCATATTTTTTATATTGTTTTTAGAACATTCCTGATGTAGATGACGAAGGATACAGCATTAAACCGGAAGCAACACAGGATATCCTTTTCACTATTAATGTGACATGTTATTTCATGTTATTACTGTTCTTTGGAGAGAGGAAGTACTGATTAAAGTGTTAAGTAAAGGAAGATGAATGATATTCATGCTTATGTTGAAACTTTATATTCTTATGTTCAGAGTTTTTTGCAGAATGTTCAAAATTTTATCTATCTTATATTTTTTTGTCTGTCCAAATGTTAAAGATTAGATCAGATGTCTTGGACATTAAGAGGAATTTTTTTATCTGACAGTAAAAAACCCAAACAAACAAACAGAAAAACCCCAACCCCACACAAAATAAAACCAAAAAAGCCTGAACAAAAGCTTTAAGGTGATCACACAGATCTTTCTCCTTGAGAAACTTTCACAGAGATTGTAAAGTAAAGTTTGTAAACTTTTTTAATCATACAAAGTGGTTATCTGTTCTATACCTGCACCCTCCCACTTTTTTATAACACTGTTTAAAAGACTGGAAGCTCCAGCACCCTAGAAATAGAATTTCTGTTACTAAATGAAATCACCACATGCTGGTTCTGATTGGTGCTTCTAGCTTTTATTGTCTTTTTAATAATAGCTTTGATGTGCAGAGAAGATCTTTGTTGTTGTTTTTACTTTACATGTACATATGAAATGGAAGAGGAGTGAATAACATTCATGCTTTGTAAATTATTCACCTGGGCATCCTTTTCTCCATTATCCTTTTTGTTGTGAAACAGTAAAGAAGACCATACAGCCAGTGAAAAATCACAGTTATTTGCAGTCTCTGACAGCCACATAGTACTTGAGCTTCTGAAAATCTTGACCAGATTCAGGAAGTGATCAGTTCCTTTCCTCTTTTCCTCCCTTAGCATCCAAGAGTGGATATTTATTCCATTGATGGGAACTCTTGAGATGATTTGTTGGAGGACATTACTTTACAATAACAGCAGTTAATCTTAATAAATCCGGTTTTAAGTGTTGGAAATGCACTTTACAAGAGCTGCCTGATGCATAGGAAATTAATCTTGAAACTTTAAAGGCAAGAGATCTTTTGATGAAATGAAAAACAACTTGTCTTTGAATTTTCTTTTCAAGATATGATCCATTTTGAGGGACAGACAGCCTGTAAGATGAAAACATTTGACTTTTTCCTCACTATCACTCAGGGATTCTTTCAGTTGAAATGTATTTGAAATTTTTTTAGGATTCAGAGGTTTAATCTTTGTCAAGGAATAGTTTGAAGATATTTCATTCAAATGGCTGGCATATTTCCAAGTGAAAAATAAGAGTAGCAAGGTGTAGAATGTGTATACTCCCCCCCAGTTGTTAAGAAACTTTTATATTCAAGTAGATGAAAATTTTAATTTTTTTTCTTGTCTAAACAAATGCATATTTTAAGACTTAACATAGTCCTTTCAGAGGTTTTGTTCAGTGCAGATCCTGTGCATATAAAGAACCAGTACTAAATTTCTCTGTATATTTTGCTTATTTTGAGGACTCAGTTGTTGTGATTTTTTTTTTTTCTGCAAAGGATGACAGTGCTTTAAGCAGTTTATTATGTTCCGTTTACTGTGCAGCCTTCTGTGTAATAGGCATCCTTTCTTGCAGAATATTCTGTGCTACTCTGCAAAAGGGGTAAGTAATGGTGTGTCATGGTTTAACCTGGCAGACATCTAAACATCTCAACTTCTTGTCACTGCCTGGTGGGATGGGGAAGAGAATCAGGAGAGTAAAAGTAAAAGAACTCATCAGTTGAGATAAAGACTTTTTAATAACTAGAACAACCCAAACTTAAAATAACAGTAATGCAAATTAATTGTGACAAGAATAGGAGCAATTATAATAAAGTTATCAAAGTTATACTCAGCTCACAAATAGCAAACAATGGCCATACACCAACGAAAACGTGACCGGAGGGGTAAGTGTCAGGAACCAAGGTGGGCTGCCATCATGAAGAATGGAAGGGATCAAAAGTGAATGAGAAGGGCTGAAGGGGTTGAAGGAGTTGTCCTCTGCTAGCTTCCCAATTTATATAGTGACCGTGATGCTTATGGGCTAGAATACATCTTTATTGGTCAGCTTGAATCATACCTGGATCATCTGTTGTGTGTCACCTGTCCCAGAGCGTTCACTGGGCTTTCATTTCCCCCACACCGCTGCTCTTGTGCAGAGAGAAGAAAAGGAAGAAAAAAAAAAACAAAAAACAAAAGAAACTGTAACCACAGGTGCAGTCAGATCCTTGAAAAACGTAAATATCTGCCAGTGAAAACAAACCAAATAACCTTATCAACTTCATAAGGAAAGCTTATAAAAGCTATAATGTCAGCTTGTGTTCATTTAAGCTCAAGCACTGCTTCGTCAAAAATCCGTCTCTGGCTGAAGCATTAAAACAGATGCTACAATTCAGTCCTAGCAAAACCAGGACGTGGTGGCTGCCACTGCTGCTGTGTCCTCTACTATTAATGCTTGGTACAGGTACCATGGGCATTTCACTGCTAATTAAAAAGGCTAGCAACTTTCTTCACTTGGTTTAAAAGGATTTGTCCATTTTTCATAAGTGTATTAGAATCCCTGGTTGAGTCTTAAAATCATAAACTTAACATGCAAAAGTGTTGCTCTCATAATATCTTTCATTCATCCAGATACCTTTAAATATTCATTTGTTATTCACAGTTATATGTTATATATTGCAGTTTTTCAGTTATATGGCATAGTGCCTTTTAGAACAGAGTATCATTATGAAGATGAATGATATATAAATACTATATTTTAATTCTGAGTTGTGAATTTTGGACAGTGGATATATTTCACGTGTCTATATATGCATATAAAGAGCTTAGGTGGCATTGTTTGTTTGTGGTATTTACTTAATGTGAGCATTTTGTAGAGAGTAATTATGAAATAGATTAAACAGATTAATTATTTCTACCTTAACTGAGAAAAACATACCAAAGAGAACGATTTCTGTTCATTCAGTGATTCCTCCTCTGAAGATGATGAACCCAGAAGGTTCCATATAGAAATAAAACCTGTCCAGCCAAATAATAGCTCTCAATATACCATGCCTTCCTTGGATGAATTAAAAGTATCAATAGGAAACATTACTCTTTCTCCAGCAATATCTGTAAGTTATTTTGTTCCTTGTATTTTAATACATAAAGGAGAAAGTGGTAAAGAATCATTAGTGTAAACAAATGTTTTACTACTCAGAATCTATTCTGGGTTCAAGTTTAATGATTCTTTTTTTTTTCTTGTACAGTAGGTCATTACTGTACAAGTACACTTTATTGCAGTGTAACATTAAGTAATTCTCCCTTCTTAGATTGTAACTTTCCTTCGAGTCTTGGGAGTGCTCAGTCCTTGCCTTTCTGCTGTTGCCACCACAAGACATTTGAATACATTGTGGAGTTAGCCAAGCATATCTTTTAACATAGTTTACTAATTAGAATTCAAAATATACAAAACTTTAAAAGAGGTGATATAATCTGGATACAGGTAACCTTTACCATGCAGCTTTATTGTGCATATTCTGCCAGTCCACAGAATGATCCTTTATACTGTGGGAAGATATTACAAATAAATAGTATTAAAGTATGCTAATACAATATTCAGATCAGGATAAGAATGGCTCTGATTTTAAGAAAAATATTGTGCATAACATATTAAAATAATAATAATAATTTTTCTCTTTCCCCCTCATTTTGAAAGCAGAGACACAGTCCTGTAAGTACAGAATTACTTTTTATTCACATTTTTAGATTAAAACCAAGGAAGTATAGTATTTGAGGTAGTTACTGAAAAACCTTAGGAATGTTTCTTTTCATATTACCATGTGATATATAAGCTGTTTAATTTTACTGCTCCAGCCCATGAAGGGATTTAGCAATGCTGCTCCATTTGTCAGCTCTATGGTGTCCATTCCTGCCTTTTCTTACTGGTGTGGTGGGTGTGCACTGACTGCTTTGTCCTGGCTCATGTTCTGATCTTCTGCAAGCTCAGAATATTTCACCTGTCATTGAAAGAAAAGTATCTTGTAGAAAGCTGAGTGGAAATAGCAGCCGTGGATGATTAAGCATTTTATTTGACAGTTGGTAAAATAATTTATTCCTTTTTTTTTCTTTCCTGTTTCAGGCACAAATGAATCGAAATTCATCCAGTAAGTGTCAGTCTTTAACTTTTAGTCTATTTTTCACATAGCATGAAAATAGATTTTTTTAAAATGTTGAAGAAATCAACTTCCTACATATATGTATTTTAAACAGAAATATTTTTTTGTCAGTTCTAGATATCCATATGCTATTTGCCTTTAAACTACTCACAGGAAATTCAAAGGACACAATTCAGTTTTTTGGTTAAAAATGCAGCTAAGTAGAAGCACTTGAAGTCCTCTTATTTTTCTCTACACTTGGCTGTTCCCTGTTCTGGGAAACATATGAGGCTGTCACAGTGATGAGGAACACATCCAAGAGCCAAAGGGGTGAACCTATGGAAGAGACTCCTGTGCAAGTTCTTAAAGCCCTTCCACTTGCTCAAGTTTATTATGATCCACAAACCAGCAAAACACACTCTCTCTGTTATAAAGTCAAACACGTGAAATGTGGCCATGGAGATAAAGGACAGAACATTAGTCTCTGTCCTGTGGGTTTTTTTTTTAGTGGGAAATCAAACCAGATTTGCTAAAGAGTATATTGATGTAAACAGTATAATTTAAGGAGGACATTTCAAGTGAACAGCACTTTCTCCCGAATTGCTCTGTGTAATCCTCTCCTATTAGAAGGTATTTCAAGAGTATCTGGATTTATATTGTCAGAAATAATGCGTTTTCCTTTTCCTTTTTAATAATTAATAATTCATTTCAAATTGCAGCTGTTAATATTTACTCTCTTTTTATAATGAAGCTGAAATTTTTATTTTAGAGTGCCACCGCTTTGGTGATAATACTGTGTCTTTTGCTTAGGTGAAGAGTTAACAAAATCTAGACTTCCTGCTCCAACTAATGAGTAAGTTCTAATTTAAAATTAAGACAAATTGAGTTTTGTGAGAATTTGGTCTTATTTTAATCTAGTAGTCAGAAACTCATTGGAAATATCAGATGACTGCTATTTTAAGTCAAGCATCTTTTGCACCATAAGAGTTAAGGAGTAATTATGTTAAAATGGAGATTTCTATTTGTTTTCTCCTAATTAATTTGCTTCAATGTGATATGTGTCAATTGATATTTATGTGATTACAAAATACTGGTTTTTATTAAAAGCTCAGATTTTAAGTAAGATGGGTTTAGCTTCTATTATATAGTGTTCTATTGTGAAGTTGTTTAAGATTACAAGCCCCACATTTGGACAAGCCTATATACATTGTTCATATATACTGAAACAAATGGATTTGAAGATGTATGTCTCCTTGAAAATGACTCTCGTTAAACTGACATGTTGAAGTATGTCCGTATGTCCACACACAGACTTGCACCAAGGTATCAGTTCAGATAGTCTCCTTATGTGTAAATCAGCTCCTCAACCTGCAATTTGTAAGTATGTTTCTTTTCAGGTGCAAAGACTAACTAATAAAGAAGAATTTATCAAATTTATATATCATATTATTATATTGATTATATTATCAAACTACTAACCAAGTTGTAGTTTTATTTTTATGAGTATATACATCTTTCATTTATATTCCAATTATAACTCTTAACTATAGAAAGGGGAACAGTGACCTCTTGGCATGGGATCCACTCTTCAACAGTTCTCTTGAATCTTCCTCTTCAGCTTCCTTGGCATCCTCATGCTCTTCAGGTAAAATATTTGATAGTAGAAAATGTTTTTTCTATATACTTTAGGATGTTCTCTTATTGCTTTTTTAGTTATTGGAAGAGGAAGTGCTTTGACTATTGAAATGTAGGAATTCTGTAAAGCAGTGTGCTGTCTCATTTGTAATACATATCTGAGGGTGCAGTATGTCAGGCTTTCAAGCTGGTGAGCGAGAGGGAAGAGGGAACACTGGAAACCTTAGGAAAGTTCTATCTTGCTTCTGGCTTTTTTTAATCACCTTCCCTCACTTTCCAAAAAAATTATCACCATCTAGAATATTATCGTGTTTTTTCAGCTGATAGGGCTGGGAGATTAAATGGAAGTTGTTACAGCAACTGTGAGACAAACTGAGCTTGGATTCTGAATAGGCATGGATTTCTTCCTTCCAGGAAAGTCCGCTGAGCTGTGTTGTACAAAGGCATCATGGAGCTTTGCTGTGAGGAGCTTGTTTCCTGTAGGAAAACATGATTCTCTTAGGACATGCACAGGCATAATCCAAAGGGAACCAGATAAAAATGGCAGGACCAAGACTAGAATTAAGGGAGAGTTACTGGCACTGCCTCAGAGCAGGGTTACTGGGAGGAAAAGGGTAGGGCTGAGGAATATGGGTGGTAGAGGGGGAGAGCAGATGTTGCAGGAGTATTTTGGGGTGCAGGATTTTAGAGAATATTAGTGTGGGCAGGACACTGGCAGACTTTCCTGAAACTTGGTCTTTGCAGGAAAAAAAAGGCAATGTTGATTGTTACATTCAAAAGGCCATGAAGGAGAGGCAAAGTAGCATGAGTGGGTATGTGTGTGGAAGAGGCTGAGAGCAGAAGTTGTTGAGAAGCTAATTCAGAAAGAGGAAAGAGAGACTGAAACAAAACCAGATTATGACTGTGTTAGCACCTACTTACTGAAAGTATTTATTTAAATTATTTATTATTTATGTTTATTATTTCAGGGGATTTAAAGCAGAATCTACTGTTTACTAACAGTAGCAGATATGCTGTTTGCATAGTTCTTTTCAATCTACCTTCTGCATATCTATTTTCCAACCCATGCTGTCTTAATGTAGAGAATCTTCTCCCACGTGCCTAAAAAAGGAAGAGTTCACTGTTTCTTTTAGCTAGGTATTCATATTTCAAAAATTATAACAGATCTCACTTCTTTGCTCACAGTCATGTCTTTCTAGCTGTTTTTCCCTGTTCTTGATTATACAGATTGAAGAACAGTAAGGAAGAGGACATGTATCAGTAGGGGAATTCTGCACAACTTGTGTTAATTATTCTTGGCCTTAGTAATGTCCTTTTAGCAGCAACCAGCATTGCTATGTAACCCTTGGGGTTTTAAGTGGAACTTACTCTTTCACTACAAATTCATGTTCCTTAAAAGTTATGATTTTTAACAAATTACTTATGGAAATCATTAGATTGTATCTTCCTCACGTAGGTAACCAGTCAAGATTATGGCTAGTGGATCCAAATTTGTAAGATATTTAAGAATAA
>NW_010158256.1:42945-52030 GCF_000695765.1 Mesitornis unicolor
TATATATATATATATATTACTGGAATATGCTGAAAAAAGTTATGCTTTCTCAATATAATGTTTTGCTAGCTTTGGTCTGTGACTGGAAGTCTGTAGAAAAAGGCAGAGGATACTAAATTCATGGTGCTGGTGGCTGTTACTGTATCCAGTTTATTGGTACACCTGGATGGGAAATCAGAGCAGGTTAGGAAATGTTCATACAGTCCCTCCTGGCAGGAGAACTGTGGAGAAAGTAGTCTATGGCTGATAAGTAGTGACAGGTAATTGGAATCCGTAACATCCTTTGTAGCCATATCTGGGGGAAGAGTCATCTTAAATTCATGGTGCTGGTGGCTGTTACTGTATCCAGTTTATTGGTACACCTGGATGGGAAATCAGAGCAGGTTAGGAAATGTTCATACAGTCCCTCCTGGCAGGAGAACTGTGGAGAAAGTAGTCTATGGCTGATAAGTAGTGACAGGTAATTGGAATCCGTAACATCCTTTGTAGCCATATCTGGGGGAAGAGTCATCTACCCGAGACCTCAGACCTGAAAGAGGCATATGCACAGGGCCCTACATTTCATTGAAATTGGTGGAGTATAGTGTCCTGTGGGCATAAGTCAGTTTTAGATACAAGACATCTATGCTTTGGCAAACTTTTATCTGCTAAATAATTATTTAAAGGATTGTTGTTCCAGGAGTTAACTAAGATATTCACATTTGTGAAATGATCTGTGGACTGAAGTAGAAAAGTGAGTGTTCTAAAGTATAACAAATGACTAATACATCTGGGGAAAAAAAACTGGATTGATATAGGTCCTATTATTGTTTAAATCAAGTTCGGATGCTCACTAACCTGCAGCCTAGTTACAATATCAGTATTGTAACTTAGTTCTAAAGACTAGTTCTAAAGACTTTAAAAAATACCCAGCTGTGATCTTACTGTATTTTCCTTGAAATCAATGTTTTAGGCTCAACTTCTAGGTTAATATAGGTAAGATGATGCTTAAAGCTTTTGAAAATCTCACTCCAAAACTTACGTAACATAAATTAGTTGTTTTGTATACAGCATATCTGCATATCATGATGTAGCATGTCCCACAGATGACTTTTTACTGTTAAAACATTTATTTCTATACTGTTTCGTAACTCTGTTGTTAATCATTGAATACTTAAACTACCATGGTATTTGAGCAGACAGTGGTTTATGCACAGAAAACTGGTCATCCATGAATAATCTTACTTGATTAGAAGTTTAAACTAACTTTCTTATCTTGAACAAACACAACAGACATTTTTTAGCCAGCTATTGATAATGTACAATTGCTTATCTTTATTTACCTCTTCCTCATTTTCATCCATGTGTATTTTTAAAATAGTTTTGAACATTTCCACATCACTTTCTGAATAGTATTTATACTAGTATTTCAGAGCCTTTGAATGATATTTTAAATATCTTAGAAAGGAAAAGTTGTGTTAAAACTCTCTTTATGTGAGCTTGGAGAATGTACTTGTTCATGACAAAAGGACAGCTGTAGAGAGGACACCTGTAGTTTCGATCTGAACCTTTAAATGTGTTGCTCTCTTTTTTGATTCAGTATGTCACTCTGCTGTTGCTCCTAGCTTTGCCAGGCTGCACGATGTTGAGAATTGACTAACCACTCATTTTCTGCTCTGTTATCATCTACTGCAGCAGGCAACAGCCAAGTGCAGGGAGTATCTGAGGAAAGCTCCTGTTTTCCGGCACCTTGAAAACTGTAAGATTAGAAAGGAAATAAACTGGAGTGGATGATGCCTCATTCATATAGTTACTCACGAGATACAGGTTGATAGAGACAGAATAATATCAAACAGGATCTCATGACTGCATTGTCTTCATTTATTCACCAGACAGCCATTTATGTTGGGCCTTCTTGTTACAAATGTTAAGGTTAAGAAGATAAAAGTGTTTGGAAGGAACATGATAGGATAGGTTTGATTAAATATCTTTGAAAGAAATGAAAAGCAGAAAGCTATGGAGGAGGAAACAAAAATTGAGTAGCACACAAGAAGGAAAAGACAAAGATGAAAGGAATTTAAATCACAACAGGAGAAAGGGAAATAAGGAAAGTCATGAGAAGTAGAGCCTTAAGTGGAGGTAGACGCAATAAATTACTTTTTAGCTTACATAAAAAATTGAAAGTAACATGGTTGACAGTATGAATTAAGTACTTGTGATATGTGGCTGGGATTTTTTTCTTTTATTTGTAAGTGGTGGGTTTTTAGCCTAGTAGAGCAGTTGTTTCATGCTGGCTAGTAGTCCTCATGCAGTGGGTATTGAATACTTTTTAGAATATTGAAATGTTTATCTTTTCAGTGTTGGTCCTAGTTTCAATTCTTCCCTTTTCCTTCAGCTACACTAAAAGCGCACAATAGGAGCTCCTCCTCATCTACCACTGATTTGCCGGGGTGTAGAGTATCTCTGTCTTTGCTTGGACACCAGACAGATTCTGGGTCTACAAGCCCATCCTCACCAGACTTTACCATTAGCACTTTGTGCCAATCAGGTGTAACAGCAGCACCATCAGGGAGCACCAGTACTTTATCCTGTGTTTCACGGTCTCAAAGTCAGTGGATTTCCTTTGCTGATGAACTTCTTACAATTAGACACACAAGTGCAGACAAGAAGGAGCCCCAAAGATTGCATTTTAAAGCTGAAAATGCCTGCCTTGCGTCTTCTGCTTTGCTTGGGAATTCTTCCAACAGCTGTGTTTCTGAGGATCCAAGTGACCTTTTCAATAATACTATATGCCATGAACAATTATTCATTGAAGAAACTGGCACTGCTGCTGAAATTTCTTCCACGTCATCTTCAGCACTACTGGACTATAGTTTAGTGTCTTCTTGTGCTCTTACAAATAAGGGTATGGCAAGCATGCATTGCATACTGCTCTTTGCTAATAACTGACTCCAAAAAGCAAGCTTTGGACTCATTTTTCTTTTTGTTAATATCACTCACCTGATGTTAAAATTAACTCATTTTCTTACTTAGAATGTACTAAACTGCTAGTTAGTACCAACTTCCTTGAAAGTTAGGACAATGAGGTAAATGTTGAAATAAGAAAATTTCAGATTATTCAGTTAAAGGTATTACTTTCTCTTAACTATGCAGAGCTTTGCTTTTCTAGAAATAGGAATGTATTTCTGTGGGATGTCAGCAGTGAGATCTCAAAGATTAAGTGACTGAATTTGCAAAAACAATTCCATTCCTAAATCAGTTTCTATAGGTTATTTTTCAGATTAAATAAATAAAATTGATTTAAAACTTCTCCTTTTTAACACTCAGTATTTTTAAGTGTGGGTGATACCATGGTAATGCTGCATATTAAGAAGGTGAAGGCAAAGTCCGTTTGGGCAGGTGTGCTATGACTTACTGAATACCTGTGGTACTGTATCAGAGTACTCAGTGTATAGCATGCACTGTCATCGTGGGACATAATAAGAATTTTAAAGGAATAACTGATATTTTAGAACTTAATTTATCCAGGGACATTTGAGTTTGCACCTCTTAAGGTGGATGTAGCCAGTATTAGCCTAATTTCTTTCTTCCTAAGTCAGTGATGAAACTCCTGTACTTAAATGACAGCAGAGTTATGCTGAGAGAACTCCATACTGAAAAGTTGCATTTTAAATAACATTAACTGGTTTAATTTAAAAAGAACCATCCAGAATAATTTGAGGGAGATAACAGGATGTGCTGCAACAACATAGTAATATATTAGGATCTCAGTCTATTTTGAAGTTAATTTTAGATCTGGTGTACTCAATGGAGGGCATCTAATATTTATTTTGAAATACCGGTTTTTTTGTTCTATTCAGAAAAGTGACTTTGTAAAACTGGCATCTTTGTACTGCTGCCACCACGTGTTAGTTGTTTCTCTTAAGTTTAGAAGGATGTGGGGGCAGTATTTTTTAACCGCTTTTTAACGGATAATAAGAAGTTATTGGTTTTTGTAGAATCAATGGAGTAATTTGTGTGTTACACTGGTGTATGCTTATTGAAGACAAGGGGATTTCAGTGGGCAAAATTTGGTGTAAAGAGAATTATGCTATTGTCAGCCAGGACCAAATACGAATTTCCACTGAATTTTCCTTTTGTGTTGAGATATAAAAGACTGTCTTATATTCTGAATCAACAGAGATTGTGCACAAAAGGAAACTCAGGTAAAACCATCTTTTTACATACAAACCTCCAAGAATAGTTGGTATAAAATAATTTGAGAGCAATGAGAAAGCCCATGATGCCATTTTTTAGAGTCACTTTTCAAGGTATCACAGGCAAAAAAAGCATGTATGATTAGTGGTAAATTTACAAAATTAAGCTTGTACAATGAGAACTTCTAATAGAAATGTAACTTCCGTCATTCCATTCAAGTGAGTACACATTTATGTTCAATGTGATCTTGCTAATATTTATTTCCTTAAATTTGCTTTCTTTCAGCAAGGCCCACAACTCCTCTTTCTGTTGGCGCCATTGTGCCCCCTCCAAGGCCTGCTTCAAGACCAAAGCTGTCTACTGGGAAACTTAGTGGGATTAATGAAATAGTATGTATGGATTGGTTTTTATTTTAGTTCTCCATTGTAACTTGATTTCAGATATACCATTCATTTACACAGTGGAATTACTTTGCAGTCAATGTTCAAGGAATCGCATAAGCAGATTTTCACCATCGCCACATAGGCATGGAAGTTGTTCATGGTAACTACATTACTGTAACAAAATAATTCTTAACAGAACTACAAAGGTCCAAAATTAATTTTTATATCAGTTGAATGTTTTTAATTTAACAAATCAGTATCTTTATAATGAAAGTATAGCATATGTATGAGATTGCAGTTTCCAAAATGAGAAATAGTAGCAAAGTTATTAACAAGGCTCCATTGATTTAAGGATATCACCAAAGCTTTGGGGAATGAGTGGTATTAAGTAGATCTGTTATCAGTCATGTGTTGACACAAGTAGCCGTGCTGTGACTTCTCCCTGCACTTGGTGCTAGTGAGCAGAGAAGGGAGGTAGCAGATTGCAGCAGTTGCCTGTCAGCATATGGTTGCATGCTGCCAGCATCTCTGCTCGCTGCCTGCAGTGCAGTCCTGCCGATAAGGAATGTGGCAGAGAATGCAGATACTCAGACAGTCTATCAGGCCAAGCCATGCTTAATCTCCTCTGTGAATATTAGGATTCTTTAAGTTTCATTTGACTTACTGACTTGGAAAAATGTTACCGTGGTAAAATCTTCTTACTGCTTTCAAAGTACCAAGGTATTTTCACCATATTCTTGTTATAGACAAAATTCTGGTCTTATGCTTTGACAAAACTGAAACATTTTAAACTGTTTTGCTTTTCTGTAAGGTCAGAATAGGGTTTATTTTGAGATTCTTTTCTCATTTCAATATAAAATTATAGTAATTGGTCTTAGACCAAGGAATCTGTTCTTCATGTCGTCATAATTAAAGAGAAGAATTTACCTGGTATCATTTTGCTATGCAGTATGATTCTGCACAAAGCTATATTCATTTTATGCTCCATTCACTTTATGCTATCCATTTTGTACTCCCTTTTTGCTATTGAAAGACTGTTAGTAGATTCTTCCTTAGGCTTCTGTTCTCCAGGCTGAAAAAATCCCAGGTCCTTCAGCCTGTCCCTCTCTTATGTACTCCAGACACAACTATGTTAGTTGTCCTCTGCTGGACTCGCTTCCAGTTTGTTAGTAGCTCTCCTTTAGCACTGTAAATCCACACATATACAGAGCTGTAGATTTAGTCCCCTGCTACTGTGTTATAGCACAATTATTGACAGGCTGCTATATAATCAAATATATTATACTTAACTATGCAGGCAATAAATGAATAACAGTAATCTACAAAATAATGGAATTTATTCCAGTGGAAACTGTAGGTTCTCTGTTTTACACTAAGAACTAGTGTAGATAAAGCTTTAAAGGAACTATGTTAAAAAACACTGAGAATCATAGAATCGCTTGGTTGGAAGAGATCTTTAAGATCATCAAGTACAACCATAACCTAACTTTACCAAATCTGGAGCTAAACCATGTCCCTTAGTACCATGAACATCTCTGTGGCTGGGGGTTCAACCACCTTCCTGGGAAGCCTATTCCAGTATTTAATCACCCTCTCAGTGAAACAGTTTCTTCTGCTGTCCAACCTAGACCTCCCCTGTTGCAACTTTAGGCTATTTCCTCTTGTCCTGTCACCCACACTCGCCTTACTACAACCTCCTTTCAGATAGCTGTAGAAGGTAATAAGGTCTCCCCTCAGCCTTCTTTTCTCCAGGCTAAACAACTCCAGTTCCCTCAGATGCTCCTTGATGACCCTTCACCAGCTTCATTGACCTTCTCTGCGCAGACTCCAGCACTTCAACATCTTTCATGTAGCGAGGGCCCCAAAACTGAACACAGTACTCAAGGTGTGGCCTTACTAGTACTGAGTACTAGGGGACAATCACTTTCCTACTCCTGCTGGTTACACTATTCTTCATAGAGGCCAGGATGCTGTTGG
The DNA here is from genome assembly GCF_000695765.1 of Mesitornis unicolor. Taxonomy (NCBI): domain Eukaryota; kingdom Metazoa; phylum Chordata; class Aves; order Mesitornithiformes; family Mesitornithidae; genus Mesitornis; species Mesitornis unicolor. Next base: position 49,482 of record NW_010158256.1, read on the forward strand.
CCTTCTTGGCCACATGTGCACACACACAGAGACCTCTTTACATAGGTTTGGTTTATTTTTACATAACATTTAAAATAGTTACAGTCTTTTTTAATTCTTCTTAAAATCACATTGTGTAATACTCTTGCAATTTCTTCTCTTCAGCCTAGGCCATTCAGCCCTCCATTGACCTCTAACTCAAGTCCACCACCTGCAGCACCCTTGGCACGTGCAGAGAGCATTTCCTCAATATCCTCTTCTGCTTCCCTCAGTGCAGCAAACACACCTACAGTTGGTAAGTTAAATTAACCATTTTAACTTAATTTAGAAATAGCATAATTCTGCCACTAGGTTTTACCTGCTAAGGAAGATCATTTGTTGGAGTTGGCTGTTCCATATGTGAGTCCAGTCTAGGTACTCCAAGCATCCTTTGCAATACCTGCTTCTAAATGACACTGAGAGACAGGACAGTGGGTTTAATTAGTTTAGACCACAGATCCAATTATGGCATTTAGGGAAGTACTTTTCAAAATTATTATTCCATGAATTTGTATTTGGTGTGCTTGTATATACATTCATCAGGCACAACATGTTATCATGTATTTGCTTAGAAGATGTTACTGTACAGGTAACAGACATATTTTGGGATACTAGTAAATTTGAATTAACTCAATTTTGTGAACATTTATATTCTTTTATGTTCTTTTTGTTTGTTATCCTGTAATTGCAGTTTCAAAAAAAATGAAACTAATGCATCTTTTTCTTCAAGTTAGTGAAGTGTATAATCTAAACAGAGGTGTTTACTAAGGGCAAAACCAACAAACAAGAGGAAAAACAAATTAGTCTTCATGTGCTGCCACTGATTTCAGAAGGAAAAGTCCTTCATTTTTGTTATTTGGTTACAACAAATGAGAAGGAGATTGTTAGGGTTTGTTTGTTTCTTTGTTTAAAATGTTTAGACTTATTTCTTTAGCAGAACTGAAGTATTTTATTCTTGAACACTATTATCACTTTAGTCCCAAGTTAAATCAGATTCTTGAGTTAATGCTCAGTTATCTGTGAATGTTACTGTTGCAAAGAATTCCTCACCAAGGCTCAACAGCTCAGGAGAGCAACTGCAGAGCTTCTAGCAGGAGTTCCGCGCTGAAAGCAGTGCAGCTGTTTCTACCCTGTGCAGGACCAAATCTAGTAAGGTCTGCCCAGCCTGAGCTGCTACAGTTCACTCCTTACCAGTTTCCCAAATGCTGAGAAGCATCACAGGAAAATAACTGGCATTTTGGTTGCTGAAGTCCATCCAGGTGCACTTCCTCAGGCCTCAGCACTGGTGCCAAGGAACCAAAAGTTGATGGCAGCGGCATCAATAGCCACAAGTCTGAGTGTATATGTTGTTGGAGACGGTAACAATGAAATTGTGAGGTGAGGGAGGAGGTAAGGAAGGTTGTGCTGACACCAAGGTTTGACATAGTTACTAACCTGGCCTAGCAAAAATAAATGAGGACAGTTCCATCTGCACTGACTGTATGAATTAAATAGTCCTGGAGAGCTGGGAAGAACAGTGGAGACAGCTGAATGACTTTGGGGCATGAGGATACACTCTGCTCTACTATCTGTATTCTTTTGACTTTTGCACAATCCAGTGTTTCCCTTACCCCATGTGTTCTGAATAATGGAGAATTGACTCTAATTATCTTCAAAGTGAACTTTAAGGCATGCATAATTGTATGTTTCTTTTATGCTTTAGCCTTATTTTAATTTGCAAAGTATTTTATATATATATCTTTATAGAGAGATAGATATATTTAACATATATTTTTGCTTGCAATATTTTGTTTTCTTGCAATGTTTTGTTTCATTTAAATGTAATAGAGGATGATCTTTTGGTTGGAAATCTTCCTACAATTGAAAAGCTTTGTGAGACACCACCAGGTATTGTACTCAAAGCAGATTTACATGTTAACTAATCTTCCTAATACACTATACCTAATAAAATTTTATTTCTTTTAAAACAAGTTTTTCCAGCTATTTCTGGCATCTAGCAGATACAAGTAGCTTGAAAGCTCAACTACTTAACAAGTTATATGTTACTGAAATCACCAAAACTTTATATAACTGCTTTTATATAATGTAATCTTCTGTCTATCCCCACAGGCTGAAACTTGGTCTTGCTTCTTCAATTTGTCATTACCACTTTATTGGAAGTAAAGTGAATATATTTTTGTTTTGACAGTCCTTATTCTTTTAAGACAAGTAGATAAAACTTTTTCACAGATCTTTGAAGATATACATAATAAAGGTAGTTTTCTTTTAAACAGATTTTATTTTCATGATAGCTGTTTAACCAGTATTAAAATTGTCTGAATCTTTGTCCCTAAACTGAACTAAAACCATTTGACCAGGTTTGTTTATTCGCCCTTTTTATGAGCAATGATGCATTCTTTTATTCTGCAGTTTGGCAACATCCTTGAATGTGTCAGTGCAACTGTTTACATGGTTGCGTCAGTAGCTCTTGTGTCAGCACAGCTCGGGGGCTGTTACTGGTTGTCATGGCTGAGGCTGGGGGGAGGGCATCA
>NW_010158256.1:52061-78311 GCF_000695765.1 Mesitornis unicolor
GCTGACACTGCCGAAGGTGCTAGAACTGGACCTTTAAGCTGGGCTGCAGCCTGCGATGCAGTGAGGCCTCCTTGGCACAGCTCTATGCATCTCATTTGTAGTTCCTCAAATATATCTCAGAGAAGTATATGTGTAGATATATATTTGCTTTGGTATTCCCCCCCCCAAAAAAAAAAAGGTAAAATTAGTGTTATTTTTCCTAATAAACTTCACTCTTCAGTCAAGAAATCGGTCTGCTTGTCTTTTACCAATAGGCTCCCTGTAAGTACTTGAAATGTCCAATTAAGTCTCTCTGGAGCTTTCTCTTCTCCAGGCTGAACAACCCCAACTCTCTCGGCCTGTCCTCATAGCAGAGGTGCTCCAGCCCTCTGATCATCTTCATGGCCCTCCTCTGCCTCCAACAGGTCCATGTCTTTCCTGTGCTGAGGGCTCCAGAGCTGGATGCAGGGCACCAGGTGGGGGTCTCACCAGAGCAGAGTAATGCACATTTTGCTTCAGTGGAGAATACTTCTGGAGTTCATTATTTCATCAAACAGGATTTCTGATTGTTGTTAAGTCATTATTTTATTGCACACTTGCTTCTTGAAATCATGATTTCTGGATTTCTGAGACTATTGAGAATCACAGCTTTTATTGGTATTTTTCAGGGAGAGAAAAAACTTTGGAGTCATGACCCATGTATTGTCTGAAAGAATAAAAACAACCTATTGTTCATATTGAAAAAATAAATCAGTGTTTTGTGGCCAACATCATAATATTTCATTCATCTAAGAATTTTTGTACACTTGTTACTAGAGTATCACTTTTGATCTAAGGATCTAAGAAGGCTTAAATGTTGCACTAAGGTTTTTTTCATGGTGCTGAGAATTATTCTGAACATTTTACTACCTTAGGCAAAAAGTCATGATGGAGAGTGAGGTATGAGAGAGCAGAATTAGACCAGCCGCTCTGTTTTACTCTCTTCCTTTTAATACTTCTTTCACTTAACTCTGAATTTAATATAAAATGTTAGTCCTTCTGTGAAGAACAAGTTCCAAACTTCCTTTTTGCTTCTGAACAAGCTCAGAAGGCATAGCCACTGTTTTACAGTAAATAGGATTAGTTTGCCATGAGCAATATTATGCAGAAGCATTTTGTTTCTACTTTATGGCATGGAAGAATAATTGCTCATGAAACAAGAAAGGTTGTGCCTCCTTTGTGATAGATAATGTTATGTGATACGGGCCATTTCAGCAGTGGTACAAAAAATCAGTAAGGTGCTCTCCACTGTGCTGCTGAACTAATAAAAACCCCCAAACTTCCAGTATTGGCTTTTATATTCAGTACACATGTAGAAAATTGGTGTGAAGTAAAATCCCATGACAACAGGTGTCATCAATTGTACACAGGCATTTCAAAAAGCCTTAGCATGAGGTCTGAGTTCATTTTTATAGCTATGCATTGGAACTGTGCTGTGTTGGCACAGGCATCTACAAAGGTTTGTCCAACAAATTCCACTTGGGAGTTGTAATCTTTGACTGAAATAGCTCAAAGAATGTTCAATGGTTCACTTATGTGGGGTGATATTAATGTATTTGCTTATAAGTTCTTGTGTACTCTAAATGAATTCTTTTCATTTCTGTGATCATTTTATCATACTTTTTTCCATAAAATAAGCATACAGTAGGGATTCGTCTTTTAAGTATTCTACTCAATGTCTAATTTCCTTTCAATCTGTTGACTTCATTTTCATCAGTAGGCATTCTAATTCAGCGTTCTTCTGTCTCATATGTATTTCCTTGTGTCTGTCCATTTACATAATGGCATACTGATAGTCCTGTTCTCTTAGGCTGCTAAGCAGTGTTTTGATGGTGCGATTGTACTGTACTATGTTCATATTTGTCTACACACTTTTCAAGTAATAATTCAGATGCTACTGTGACCTTGATGGTGGCAACCTCTTGTCAAAATTACAGATGTAGTTAACCATTCTGAAGTCTGTTGCTAAGCTTTTTCAAAATTAAACCTATACACTATATGTATTCTAGGTGTTTCACGTGGTCCCAGCCCTGTCAGCCTTGGAAACCAGGACACCTTGCCTGTTGCAGTAGCCCTTACTGAGTCTGTTAACGCCTACTTTAAAGGAGCAGATCCCACAAAGTTAGTTAAATAGTGAATTGTTTTGAATGTAATAAGTTACAATAAGAAAACACATTAGTTTTCCTTTTAATATTTTTGGGGAAAATGTATATACATTATAAGGGAGATTCAAAGGTGGGATGGGGTGGTTCCATGGTAGAAGTTACAACAGTAACTTATTGTACTGGCCTGCATCCCATGAGGAGTTTGTATATCCCAGCTTTACTAAGATGTGTTCCATGAGAACACTGAGAACGAGAAGGGTTTTTATCATAGTCAGGTAGGTGCTAAATGTAAATTTGGGTGGTTAAAAGCACCTCATTCCTCTGCCACATCCCTTGCTATGCTACTTAGGCCGTGCCTAAGCACAGTTGTCATGTTTTCAAAGCCTGAAAAATACCCACTGAGACTACTGTATGCTTAACCAGATGAACTTTTCTTTACTTATTTCATCTGACTTCCAAGTTGAAAGTGATAGTACATTGTCACAGTGCCACATTACCCTCATTTGAAATTGATTTTCTGTTTTTAATTCAGTTCATCAGATTGTGAGAGTACAGTGATTCTTTTAAAATTAGTATTAAAACTAGTGATGAAATGGCAATGAAACTGATGTTTTCATTCTTTTCTAGATGCATTGTGAAGATTACTGGTGATATGACTGTATCTTTCCCAAGTGGGATTATTAAAGTCTTCACCAGCAACCCATCTCCAGCTGTACTCTGCTTCAGGGTAAAAAACACAAGCAAACTAGAGCAGATTCTTCCAAATGCACAACTTGTATACAGGTTTTGTATTTTTTAATATAATAGTAAACTACATGATTTGTAGAATGCGAGTTGTTGTATTTGTAAACTAGAATTCTCTACAGTCTTGTTGATTTGCTTATACATTATTTTATTTCCTGAATTAATCTTGTTCATCTCAGTTCTCTCCACTGCTGCCATTAAAAGTATCAGTGACTACTTACTGGACTTGAAACTTGTGCTGAGTAGAACAGGAGCCGTAAAAAATAGTTTGTAAATGTAGCTGTGTTTTTACATGCGTTTTATAAATTATTTCTTTATACAGTAGTAACAATGGTAAGATTAAATAATGAAACAGTAGCCTTAAATGGAAAACAAGTAGTAGGAGCTACACCTAATCTCATTTGTCACTCACTAGTGTATTTTTAAGCTGCATGATTTCTACAGTAGATCAGATCTGTTACATAACTACCTCTTAGCTGTGTAGCAGGCATATTTGGGAGAACTCGTTAACAAAAAAGGCTGCTGATTGAGTAGGATAATTGTTGAAATCACAGCACTTGGGGATGCTTTAAAAAAAAGTTATAAAAGCTGTAACTATTTAGCAGAGATGTGTTTCAGCTGAGCAGTTTCCATGTAATTTTTCTGAAAATTATTTGAAAATAAGTTAAATGCTCTTAAATGCTCCAATTTTTAAATTACTAAAATAATCAAACCATATGCATCCATTCTTTTGTATTTAATTCTGATCATACTTAATGTAATGAATGATTCATGCAAAATTAAGTTAAATCGCTTTTTGACGTGAGAGTTTATAACTGAAATGTGAGCAGAGCTGTATCTGACAGAATTAAATATACTGAAAAATATTTTGCAAAAAAAAGTGGAAATATCTGGTATCCTTGTCTGAGTGATGTAACACTTCACCTCTAATTAGAATGGATGCATGTAATGGATATTTATGAAGTTAAACCTGTATGCTAATAATTTAACTTTTCATCATATACTGCAAGGGGTATAGTTTGCTTGGTATTTATAGAGAGAAAAATTTTTAGTAAGTGGTATTTCTGGTGACATAAGAATTTCTAATTTGAATTGCACTTGGTAGTGGAGCAGCAGAAAGATTTTACTGCTGGTTTCACTTTCTTAAATTGTGGAAGGCCTCTGTGGTGGTAAGTGTTTTATCAATATATTTTACTGAAAATAGAAATTTCATTAATCACACAAGTGTACTGAGTCAAATTCTAAGTAAAATGGACAGACTTGTGGTATGTAAGTCGCTCTCCTAGGACATCCAATCCACTGCAGTCATTTACTGTGTTCCTTGTGCTCGTGGTCAGCTTTCACTCTGTAGATACATTCTGCACTCCTCCTTAGGGATGGATGTGGTTACTCACCGTATCCACAGACACTCAGAGGAGGTCTTTGATTCTTAAGGGATGTGAATTTTGCTTTTAAATCAGTTTTCTTAACAGCTTCATCCTTACTCAAAATAAGCCTATACAGCCAGAGCTGAAAATATTGATCTGCAGAACACTATGCTCCAGTAGCTCCCAAACAGGATTTTGCTTCTGCAGTCATCTGCGCTCTTACCTACACATAGAAGTGATATCATGAATTGTTACTAAGATTGAATCCAGCTATAAGTATTGGAGAAGCAATTGTTTATAATAATTTGAAAATAACCTTTAATTGAAAAAATTTGGAAAGCTAACACTGTACAAATATATGAAAGTGTGGTAACACATACAGCACAAATCATAATTCAGTGCATTAGTGAAGCTGTGTGATAACCAAAGCTAATTATGATTTTAGGATTAATTCAAAATTGCATAACATTCTTTTTCAAATGCCACTTTTATCCCCACCTCCCACACATCTTCATGGCACCTAATTGTATTATAATTGTGTTTTATTAATTGTAAAATCCAAATTCAGCTTTAACTCCATCTTGTGATGCAGATCATCAGTGGAGGAAACTCACTGCTCCACAACCTGAAATGAAAATTTTTCCCAGATACAAGCAGCAGTTAATTTGTCTTAGTATTTAGGAAGGCACAGTTATGTGTTATAAAGCATTAGAACAAATTCTTGCTTGAAATAGTGAAGAAGGGGAAATATCTAATCTCTATTTTTAGACATCCAAAATAATAAAACTGAGTATTGCCTTCTGACTCTTACCTTTCTTTTTCTTCGTAGTGATCAGTCACAAAGTGACTCCAGTACTAAGGATTTTTGGATGAACATGCAAGCTATAACTGTCTACCTCAAGAAATTATCAGAGCAGAATCCATCTGCATCCTATTACAATGTGGATGTTTTAAAGTATCAGGTAAAAACTTTTTTTAGGCCTGCATTGAAATGGTTGAATGTCTGAGAACAACCATCTACATGAAAAAACATGCTTGTAATACCATTGCAGTTTGCACATCCTTCTAATATATTTTAAAATCTTGGCATACTGAATCTAGAAAAAGCATGTTAGATACACAGAATTGCTGAGACAGATGGGAGGAACAAAACATTTCTTTGGATTGCAGAAATTAGTACTGTGGAAAAATTATATCTATTTAAGATCTTTACTGTCGGGAAAAAATTAGGCATTGGCATGTGGAAGCTCTGGCAGACAGAAAAGATTCTGGGCTGCCAAGGAAAGGCGAGAGGAAGCACCAGGACAGAGGTTCCTCAGGTAGACTAGGAAGGTGGCAGATACACAGCGGGGCAGTAGTACAAGCTCAGCTACAGAAGTAGCAGCATCCAAGCCTCCTGCAGCAGGAAAATAACGCCTGGCTGCCTGTCCCATAATGGCAAGTATTGTCCTCTGCTGCTAGCTGCTTGGGCAGCTGAATTGGTATGGTACACAACTGCTAAGGATGAAGTCATTTTGCCACATGCATGTTTCTTGTGTGAGGCAGAACACAAGACTAAACCAAACTATTTTGACTTAAAAAAGCCAGAACAGGAAGGAGCCTTACGGCACAGAGAGAGTTTAAACCTTTTCTTTAGTTATTGTAATTTAAAGAACATTAGTTACTTTAGGCTGTAACAGTCTTCAGAATTCTGTGATTAAGGACTCAGAGGTCAATTATTCTTTTGATCTTTTGTCAGGATTCAGAGTTGTATTTGTTACCATCATTCCCTAATTCTGCCCAAAAGGGGAATATTTTAATTAAGCTGCTTTCAATGGTTTATTCTTTTACAGGTGTCTTCAAATGGTATCCAGTCCACTCCCTTGAATCTTGCAACTTACTGGAAATGTAATGCTAGCACTACTGACGTGAGAGTGGATTATAAATATAATCCAGAGTCTATGAATGTGCCTAGTATGCTGTCTAATGTCCAGGTTGTGGTACCAGTAGATGGAGGAGTAACAAACATGCATTCACTTCCACCTGCAAAATGGTAATATTAATACTTTTCTTTTTATTATTTCAGATTCATTTTGGTGTATTCATTGGTGTCATAGACAGTCTTAAAAATGTCAATGGAAGAAACAGCTTATTTTTTTGTCTTGGTAAAATGCATAGTATCAGATGTTTAGGGTATTTTCTGGTCTGAAACAGATCATGTGCAGCCAATTCATGTAAACTAAAATGAGATTATATGCACCCATTCCAACTGCGCCTTTATGAAATTTCCAGTGTTTGCCTTCTTTTGGCCAATAGACAAGATAGACATTTTTAATACAGTAATTTGAAACCACAATCTCTTAATGTTTTAAAAGCATTTTATGTGTGTGTTTGTACAAATATATCCATATATATGAGTTATATAGAGAGTAGAAGAAATGTAGTACTTTAAAAGATTTCTTGATTGTTCTAGCTTAAAAATTAGCTTCTAATTGAAATGGTTTTAAAACAAACCTCAGTAACTGAGGAGCTCTTCATTAGCCAGGAAGCACTGTCCTTCTCTTCAAGCATCATTCAGATTATCATCTGACTAACAGCTACCTGCAACCACCTTCTAAGACAGTAGCACTTGAAAGTGAGAGACAGATCTCAGGTAATTATGTTTCTACAGGTCTATGGAAACAAGCAGAGCGTAGTTGGACGAGGCAGAGCAGTGCTCCCTTGGAGCAAAAGATAAGCAGAATTCAACCGCTGCGCCTGTGGTTTGGCAGCACATAGGCACTTGCCCAGCTGTAACATAATTCCTGGACTGTTTATTTCCAAAGGCGTCTTTTTAACATGAAGAGGGCAAAGTATACCAAGTTGAAGGAAGTTGGGCTTTGTTAACGTTGTTACTTATAGACGAGTTTACCATATAAAGCAAAGTTCCAAAAATAAATAAATCAGATAGGTTCTGATGTTTCTGAAGGCAATACATTTAATTGTGTTAATTGGACAAAGTAGTAGTACAGTATCATTTTAAGTGGTAAAAATCCTGGCAAGACTGAATCTTTCTTGATTTGGTATTTCAAGGTAGCAATACTTTTAACCAAATCATCTTCAGTTTATTCTAAGCAAGGGCAGTGATTGGGTGGTGCATTTTTGTTCTTTTAAAAATAAACATTTTATACCTTGACCTTCTGCAAGAAACCTCTACCATCTACGCTACTCATGTGAGCATTTCACTCCTGCTATGCCAATGCCAAAAGCAATTTCAAACCTATCAGCACTTCATGCTGCTTACAGCTTTACGTTGCTGACTTCCCTTTGATGGAATGACTGCAAAGTGCTCCAGGAGTTAAAATGCCCTCTCAGCTTAGAAACTCTTGTGTTTGGTGGCCTTTTCTGCCCCTTTACAGTGTCAGAATTTACCTTAAACTGTGTATCACTTATTCCAACTGGTTTTACTAAAATGGAAATGGAATAAAATTCACGCTGCCAGGAGTCTCAACAGCAATCAACATTGCTCCCCCTCATACTGTCATCACAAAGCATAAAGATACAGCTTTCAAACTGCTTCCAGAGCATTAGGGCTGCCCTTAACCCTTGCAACCACAGAGACTTCCCAGTTATGGAGCCATAGCCAGGGCATAGGGCAGTGTCAACTGTATAAAAGGTGGTGTGTACATCTGAGCTTTGCTGCTCTGGGGCAATGTAGACATACGCATCTCTTTTCCTGTTTGATTCGTATAGTTTTCCATAAACTTACCTTAAAATGATGAAGTATTTTTATAAACCTCTGTTTAGAGCTGTCTGTAACATACACTTAAATGTTAAGTCTGTAAATCTAGGGAAATAATATGCTAAAAATCAGTGCTTATAACTTACCTACCATTCTCTTACAGGAATGCAGACCAGATGAAAGCATATTGGAAAATATCTAGCATTTCAGAGAAGTCAGAGAATAGAGGTAAGTTGAACTTTTTTGTTTTGTTTTTCTGTACAGAAAACAGCATAAAATGGGCTGCCGGTGATGTTGATTTCATCTCGTGTGTATTCAGCAGACTCACATGTATTCTGCTGTTTCAGCTGTATTCTCTTCCCACCATCTTTGAGTATGAACACATAGTACTCACAGTTCAGTGTTTAATACTATGCTGGTCTTACACTTACAGAAACAAAGGGAAAAGTTGCACAAACACTGCTGATATTAGAACAAATGTCTTGAAGTCTTTATTCTGGTGTACACGGTGTTAAAATGTTTTGTGGTTTTTTTATGGTACATGTTATGCAAGCTGTCAATTGCCATTAGAGATAAAACACAGAACAAACTTTCAAAGCACTTGAATATTTGAGTTTTCAAATATTTCAAATATTTGAGTTTTTTCCCCTTTTTACAGGGGAAAGCAGGTAGAGTTTACCCAAACTGTGGCAGACCTACTGAAGAAATGAAAATGACCTTAAGTCAAATTTATCAAGAACAAGCCATTGCATAAACAATTTCAATTGTTAATTCCTGCTTTTACCCCGTAACATTTCAGTTACTAAATTTCCTTGTCATTTAGCAGTTTCTGCTGACAAAGAATAGCAAGATGTTTTAAAGAAGTAAAAACACTTTCTTTCCATTTTTTATTCTCTTACTAATTATTTAAATCTCATTTTCCCCAGCATATTTTGCAAGGATGAGAAAAGACTTGTTTGAGAACTAGAGAAAAGACAATGTAGTGAGTTTTTCTAAATGCCTTGCATTGACTACAGAAATGTACTTAAAGTAATCTTGAACTAATACTGCTTTATAATATCATTGAAGTGACGAGACCTCAGCACTGTCTTTGAAAATTCAACTGAAATTTGGGGGGGGGATGTATTTAATTAGACCTTGTCTTTATTAGAAAAATAGTAATTTCTCTGGGTACATTACTGTACAGCTGCATTTCTTTCATTGGTTTTGTCATGTACATTCATCCAAACAGATCGTGACAACATTTCAATGCTCTGATGTACTGTTAAATCTGCTAATGAAAAGTACTACGTACAAGATAGGTGACTTTAAGTACTTACAGACCAGCAAGCATAAATGATGATTATAGGGACCAATCAGGTATTTCAAGTACTAAGAGATTACCAGGCTGTCTGATACACACATTATGTATAAACTTGCAAAAACAAAAACAAAACAAAACTTGTCTTAAACAGAGTATTGGAAAAATCAGACAAGTACTCTCAACTATTTGTAAAGTTTGTGTAGGACTGCCACTAGGAATAAGTCTCAAAGGTAACCATGTTAGTTTCACTTCCAACTACTGAAAATTTTGTGAGATCATGTTGTTCTTACAAAACAACCAGCTTTTCAGTTTTCTTATTTTTATAGGTTCTGGATCCCTCAGGGCAAAATTTGAACTTTCAGAGGGACCCAGTAAACCAGCAACACTTGCAGTGCAATTCATTAGTGAAGGAAGCACCCTTTCAGGAGTAGATGTAGAGCTTGTAGGCACTGGCTATCGGCTTTCCCTCCTTAAGAAGAGATTTGCCACTGGTAAGACACTGACAGACTTACATATTAGCATTATATATTCTATAGTGTTAAATTATAAAATATGAAACTGTTTTATAAGTGATGCGTAAATAGGTACTTTTCATTAAAACATTGTGGAAGACTGTTTTTTGGTTTTCCCTAGTTACTCAGACTGCTCTCTGGAAAATACTGACAAAATCTGTTTTATCTACCAGCTGTAAAAAAACTATTATTTTTCAGGACGGTATATGGCAGACTGCTGATGCACCTGTGAAAATCATCGGATCAAAGGAAGGCAAGAAGCTCACTCTGCCCTGTCTACTTTTCAAACACTATTTTAACATACATTATTTTTTTTTCATTGTCCTATTTTGAGACTGAACTACAGAACAGAAAGTGCACTTTTAAAAGTCATTTTGCAATTACTTTTATTACTTTATAATAGCACTGAAGTTAACGTCAACACTGTCTGTAAATGATCATATTCAATATCTGGGAAAATATGTTGAAGTTTTAGTAAATTTATATAGATGAAGTCAAAATAGTAATCCATAGTTGTAATGAAAGTATGAAATTCTATGTTACACTGTAAACATTAAACCTAAAAATGTAGGAGAGCAAGTAAGAAATGTTTGAGCCTTCCATAAGTAATATGCATTTTTCAGATTCTTTATTTGCCAGTACTTAAAGACACAGTCTCATGTAGTTCTTCTATCCACTCACACAAAACCAGCTGAGTTAGAGATGTATAAAGGAAATGTAACTTGATGCCCATGTATCATGTATTATTAACATTTAAGTTCTTTTATATAAGTTTTTTTTCCTAAGTGCAATGTTTTACAAAATTGCAAAAGACAGCAGAGGTTTACTTCTGCAGTTAGTAAATTTTATGGGCGTTGTGATTGTTTGAATTAATGATGTAGATTTAATTTATTTTTATATGAATTGCATAACATTTGTGCCTTTTGAAAAAGCCTGTGCCTATTCAATTTGTTATTCATGTGCCTCACTTCCTTTTTCAAAGTTTGGCTCTTTATCAAGTAAGCACGGTGTTTGTATAATACACACAACTTTATAAAAATTCATTTTATGGGGATCTATTTTGCAGTTTTGCAAAAAACTGGGGATTGTTTTAAAAGTTTAACATACTGGATTACTTCCTCATGGGGTAATTGCAATAAATGCAGCTGTAGTAAAGGGAGATGCATCATGCAGGACTTTGAAACTTTGAGACAGTAAATTTAATGTCACCAAAGATAATCCTGAAAAATCGCTGAAGATAGTCAAAGCAAACTCTTAAAAGCAAACAGCATTTCCCTTCACTTTGACTGCAAGTCTTTGGACTTTGAGTGCTCTTGGTTGTGTGATGTGAATGTAAACATAGTACTTTGAGAGGAATAGCATTTTAGAAGGGTATTTTATGGCAGCAGGATGATAAGTATTACCTTTTCTATTATTTTTTTTTATAAGTACTAATTTAAATATTGTTATTTTCATCTAATCTGCTTGCCACAGCCTAAGCACAGGAAAGTGACACATTGGTAAAGTTTGTAAGGCAAGCCACTAATCTAGAAAATCATCTATGTATTTGCATTATTAAAAGTTTCTTCAATGCCAAAATCAAAAGTATTGGGGCAAAATAATTCAATAACCTGCACATAAGAATTCTATATGACCATTTTGAATACCAATATCTATTTCAAATTTTCTATTAAAACAAAAAAACATGCTTGAACTAATTCATGCAGAACCAGTAAAGAATTGGACTGCTGAAGCTTTACAATAAATTAAGTTTCGTAGAGGCTACCTAAATTTTAATGTATACTACACACTTTTGCAGATGAGAATTTTGTTATTAGGACTAAGCACATATACTGTACTGCAGGTTTGATTGGAAGAGTCTGGCTCTTAATTTGCTAATCTTTTTGAATGCTAAGTTTCTAACTCATAAAATGGTACAGTCTTTTTACTGAAATCTTAATTGTAATCTGCTTTGCAGTTCAATTGTGTTTAACATGACAATACTTTATTAATGAAAACCCAAAACTGTATTGTTATTTTTAATCAACTATTACTTTCATGTCGAAGTTAAATGAAGTAGTTATGTTTCAGCACTTTTAAACTAGCCTTCATTCAGGTGATTATACATACATTTGCATTGGGTGCAGGTTACAATTTTGAAGCCATACAAGTTTATATAGACCTTTTGTAAAGAAATTCCAACACAATGTAAAAAGTACATGTCACTATCTGATTAAAAAAAACATATGTAGCAAGCTGGTTCTTGCTTGTGTATACAGCAATATCTGTTGTAGCTGCCTCCTAAGAAAATTCATTTGTAAACACAACTCTAAAGGATCTGAATTTTTAAGAATTGTTATTCCATCAGACTGTAAATTAGAGCATACAAGTTTATCTTACAAAAAATGTAAATACTTCTGATTTTTCATAAAATGTAAATTTTAAAAAAATTGCACCCCTAATAAACATGTAATATATAATTTAAGCACTCATTTATATTGCCTATACTTTTGCAGTTAGCCCCACAGAGCTTCTAAGCAATAAGATGACTGAACAAAACTATGCCTGTATTGAACATTTTAAATGTGTTAATTGATTTTAAGTGATAAGGGGTAGAGATAATTTACAAACTCTTTTACATATTTAAAAAACACCACAGAGAAGGTGGGTGGAAAAATTACTTCTGCAAAGAGTTGCATCTTTACTAAACTGGAATGCCTCAAATGTGTACAATGGCCTATGCCTTTACTAAGGTATAATTGATATGCTTAACTAAGAACTTAGATTAGGGAAAACTGCGGATATGCTTATCAGAAAAATCTTGACTTTGTAGACATAAGCTGTTCTCTGTAAACAGGGATATCAAATGCTGTGCATTCCCTAACTTCCTTAATAAGCCTATATTTTGTTGAGTGCACAGGAAAAAAATTCAGTGGCAAGATAAAAGTCATTATTTCCGATTTCTTGTGTTCCACCAGTCCAAAAAAGTAGACAGTTTAAGTACTACTTCAGCATTCTGAGAATAGTCCTTTGAAGCTGAGAGCTCAGAATCAAAAGCTGAAACTGAACAAATATATCTGAATGTGTTTATTTCCTACTAATCGCACAGCCTGTATAAGTTTAGTAAGTAATGACATAGTACATTTACTTTCTCAGCTGGCTGGATATCATTTAAATAAGTACCATTCTTGTCATGCTGGAAAGTTTGATTCTTATCTTTTGCCAGAAGGCAGGAGGGAAGAACACAGACACCTGATGGTCAGACCAAATGGTCCATCTGGCCCAGTCTGTCCTCGGCAGCGGCCAAAGAACAGACTATGGCATGGAGAGCTCACAAGGGATTTCTTTGCTACCACCTCAGCATCCTCAGTTACTCATTAGGGATGAAAAAGGGTACAACGCTGCTCAGTTCTAGCATTCATAAAGTGTCAGAGATCACTGCTCTGGCACTTCTGTTAATATTTTACTACTGTTGTTGTAAGCCAGTGCCCATGTACTACTCGCAACTACTATAAACTGGATTTATATTGCTCAAGCAGGTTTGTGATTATCTAAGGACACGATCAGGTAGTTTTTCAGGGATAACTGACTATCTCTACCACTGCCAAATAATATTTATGTAGAGTATTTGAAGGAGCTAAGATATTTGATTATCAGCGGGAACGGCGTGGGAGTTACCGGTGTGGTGGGTTTTGCTATCTAACTAGAAAGGAAGGTCTTGCATCATACCAAAAAAGATTGCATTTCAAGTCTTGTGTGTTTGAGAAGCTTAAGATAGGTATCTTAATCTTTGTGTACTTTTTGTTTTCTTGAAATTGCTAGATAATTGGTTTCCATTTCACTTGTCATGAAAGGGCAATTTTACTTCAGATCATGCAAGAAAAAACTCAGGAGTTGCTCCAAGCATAGAGTAAGCTAAAAACAGTTCAAGGTACTAAAGCAGCAAACAAAATATTTACTGTGTGGTGCCCTTGATTGGACTGATTACCAGGCATCTGAATTGAAAACTTAGTATTTATTTTCAAGTCGACATACTATTACACTACTGAGTATTCCTTCTCAACTCAGTTTGACCTCCATGTTTACTGACATATTGATTTTTAAGTTCTCCCTTAGTTTATTCAGTAACCAACAGAAAGCATACAGTCTTTAAAGAATAAAATAATATTAGAAATACAAGAGGCTTCTTCTGGACTACTTATTAAACATTTAGTACACAAATTCTTCATTTTTTGTAGCTTCTTTCACCTTCTTTGGAATCCTTTCTGGTTTTAAATCTGGGATGGTTATTTTAATTATCATAACCTAAAGTATTAGTTTGTTTGCCATTGTCCCAGCTGTATTTCTTTTAAAAAGCCTTGTTCTATAACTTAGCTTTTTATTATTATTAAAACCGTTTGGTTTTTTTTAAAATAGGTTAATAATCACAAGCTGTACTTCATACCAGCTTCACCATTCTGATTACAATTCAACCTTTCCTCTTAGCATCACTCAGTCTGCCTTCTTGAAATTCTCATTTCTTAAGTCATCTTTTCACCTCCAGAAAGTTAGCAGTCATAATTTGTCCAATGACTCAATTCTTTCTTCATTGTTGTTAAACAAAGCAGCCCATTTTTACAATTGCTGATTCTCCCCTCCAGATGTCCCCTCCTGCTTTGTAATTAGATAAGCTCCTTATACAATACCCACAGCCTTCCCTTCCACTTCCCACTACTGTCACCAGTAGGTTATATGAATAGCGATCATTAATACAGAAATACTACAGCTGTCCCAGTATTAGCACCGATAAGACATTGTGTCCAGGTAATATGCACCAATACAACTTGGGAAGGAAAAAAAAGCCACAACAACCCAGGCTCAAAACCTGTTATTTACCTTCTGCTTGTGTTGCACTCTGGTTCTCTGTCAAAATCCACATTCCTGTAAGGCTCCAGAGAAATAAAGTCCAAACAGACACAACTTTCAGCCCCTGTCTAAGCACCTGACCTCATTCTTGAACACAAGTTTCTCCTCCATGCATCAGAATCCTCAGCCTCTGTGTACGAGTCCCTTCTGAGTACTGAGCAGTTCCGAGATCAGCAACACACACTAAGTACTCAAGTATGTGAGCACAGGGCTGTCACACTGTGATATGCCATTGCTGAAGCTGACATCTGTCCAAAGTCTCACCAGTCTATTCCCACATCCAGGCCAAACGCTGCTGCAGCTTTTCTCCTGCAAAAAAATCACATTTTTGTGTTTTGAGTCACTTAAAAACAAACAGTAGGCTGGATGTCTGCTTCTACTGAGAAAACAGAATTTAATTACGGACGTGACAAAATAAATAGAGTTTTATTTAAGGTCTGAAATGCAGAAGATTGCTTGACTTAAAAACAAGGAGCTTGGCCTCAGGCAAACATGCTGTTACTCTGTCATAACTTCTCTAGGTAATAAAGAGCAAACAGTACACTCACAGGAGACAGAAAAAGCAAATTGCATGGAAAAACAAATGTGAACTCCAGTGTTGCCTTTAGAATTAGGAGGAGAATATGTATTTGACACAACTTTCTCATAAATAAGTTGAAAATTAAAAAAAGTCAAGGTGATGGACCATGACAGCTATTCTCTTGCATTTTGCAAGATATCTGAGGAGACCCTCAATCTTCTCAAAACCAAACTTCTATCTTCAAGACGATGGGAAAGCGTGCAGGATGTCTTCCCTTGCAAAAAGTGCTGTTCTGTCCATGTAGCCTTACGCTAGTACTTCGGGAGCACAGTTCACTAACCATCCACCTTTTTTTGCAGGCAACAGTAAGGTTCCTAGTGGGAGAAATAGAACTCAGAGGTTTTTTTTAGCAAATAGCACCTTCTAGCCTTTCCTCCAGGGGATCATCCAGCTTAAAACAGTCCTACAATAACCTGGTTTTGGTGAAAAAGAGTAAAACCATAATTTGTGTTTCAGGAAGAAGTTTTGTCCCCTGTGTAGGCAGCAACAGTGCAGTCTCCTGCTTTTCATGCTACCGATGGTTAGGAAAAGCAAACAGTTGACATAAGTTGAAAAAAAAGCTTTCAAAAAATGCTGCGGCTTTCTTAAACTGGTGACTGTTACTCAATACCAGTTTTTAAGCAAAAATTGTGCTGAGTTTTACCCTTAAAGAGTCATTTCTAGCCCATTCGTAGACTCAGCTATACCACCTCCCCAGGTCATCAGTAAAGGTGAGTGTGTACCAACACGCAGCAGGAGCAGTAGTATCCAGAAGACATGTTCACTATTTCAACTCCTCGCAGCAGTCTACAAGCCATTATTTTAGCATATGGACTGAACCTTAAGACCTTGCTCCTATGTCCAGCAGCACCAGTAGCCTGCTACGTTCACTTCATGAAAGCTGTAAAGTATTCACAGCATACTGTGCCATATACAAAACACGGTTTGAATACAAGACAGATTTCTACATCAGCACTGTCAAAGTTAACCGGTAACATGTAGAATCTCCTGCTACTATATTTGAATGCCTGTGATCTATTGGGTTGGTTTTTTTCTGGAATTAAGAAAACAGTTGAACATTTGTAAGAACTTGGTTAGTGTTTGTAGGGAGCAACAATATCTGCCATCACCCATCAGTCCAGTCGAAAGATGGATTATCCAACTCAATTAAAATTCTTGTTAAGTCTCGTCTGGGCATTTTTCTTTAGTTAAGGGATCTTCTATTCTCTGGACTCTAAAGTATCCTGTACTTGCCTCTGTATCTCCACCGTGAATGTATAGCAAAGCAGTCTTCATCTCTCTCCCAGCAAGGTAGCAGGTTTTTATTGCTATTGATGTCATTAGCTTTATTTAAAGACACACAGGAATTGTATGTTTACAACAGATACAGCAGATACTTTTTAAAATCAGAAACACACAAGGCTGCTGGTAAGTACTATATTGGAACTGCTTACAGTCTGCTCACACCTTGACTTAGAGAAATACTGTTAGCATTTGTGTGATATGCTGTCAGCCATATCTAATCTTGGAGATTCCCTTTGGCCTGTCACTTCCCCGAGTTAAGAAATTATGTGCTCTGATAATTTTGTACAGTAGTTGCTTTCCTCTAAGAAGGTCCTAAACTCTGCAGAAGCCCCAGTGCTTGCTGGCTGTGAGCAGATTATGGGCAAGTCATTAATAATGGCCCAAACTGAACTCAGAACTGGAGGTTGGAACATAGAGGTTGTGGAAAGAAGAAAACATAAATGAAACACTCTTTGATGTAGTCACCAAAGAAAGAACCCTAAATTATACCTCATCTTCAGCTGCCTGGCTGGATTGTACAACCAAGTATTAGTGACAACCAAGTTACCCTCACTTGATTACATTTGTTGTTTATAATCAGGTTCAAATAGTATGGACAGGTGGTACTTAAAAAGGTCAACCTTTAGATTTTCTAGATGGTCATAAAGCAATAATCCCATGATTGAGATGCCTGCACTAATTAAAAACAAACAAACAGTCTTAGGCTACAGCTTTATGGTGAGCCAGTTGAACAGTTTAATACTGCCAAAAGACATGGGCCATGCTCTCCTTCTTTACTCACCACACCTTGTACCAGCTCTGGCATGCATCATATCTGTCTACGAGTCAACTCACCAGCCAGACAGACATCCAACCTTGGGGTGGGGGGGGTGGAGGAGGAAATGCTAAGTTAAGCCAATAGAACAACTGAACCAGAACCTGGGTCTGGCAAACACCAGGCAAAAGAATTTACAACCCAGGAGCAGAGAAGGGGTAGGGAATGAAATCTCCCCCTTTTGGCAGCAACACATCATCATGACCGGCTCAGCTGTTCACTAAACCACAGCCAGAGAGGGGATCTAAATGCAGCTGGCTCCAATGACATAATGGAAGACTTGTGGCTATAAACCCTGAAGTCATAAACTCTAAGAGATTGATAAGAAAAACAAATAAACACAGGGGATAGAAAAGGCTATGTTGATTATCTGATGGTGATAGAAAGGAGTTTATTCTGAAAAAGAACCAAAAATGTTTTTCCACAGTGTTACTGGGCCCTCACTAGCTGGAAATGCCAGAATCAGTAACAACACAAAACAGGTAGAAAAGTGTTCAATAAATATTTTGCCACCTTTCTTAAATAATATCTGGATTATGTAGTCAGATGGTGAAAATACTTTGCAATCCAACAGTATCTAAAGAGAGATGTTAACACATCATCTACTAAAGCTAAATATTTTTAAACCAGTAGATCAGATAAACAACATCCTAGAATTTAGGAAACTGAATAAGCCATACTATGGACCATTAATTTTTATTTCAGTGAGTCTTAAAATGCTGGAAAGTATTAGAAGATTAGAAGAAAGCTAACACTGCAACATTACCAAAAAAAAAATTACAATCCAAATAACTGTAAAATAGAACTTGGTAAGAAAATTAAAATACAGTTAAGATAATTACTATCAGTGATGGATGTACTAAATAGAGGTCTTAAACTAATTTAGGATTAGGTTGAAAATCTGGATCATAGGAGTAATAGGGTCAAAGGAAAAAAAAAGATTTATGTAAGATACCTGATTTAGCAGTACACAACACTTTGGTTTATAACTAGAGCAGTGCAAGAACATTATAGATTAAAAATAAAAAAGTCAAGACATAACTAAACAGGGAATCAACTTTAAGCACATTTCTGATGGATTCCTGCAGACTTCATAATATGTAGTATTCTTCCAGTTACCTGATGTTAAAAAACCCCTGAAGTTTTGCAAATGATAAAAGACTGGAGAGGAAAAAAAAAAAGCTAGATCTCATGTATAAACAGTTTTTACCACTTAATCATTACACAAAATTGGCAGGAAGAGCCTTTGGGATCAAATAAATAACAATAAAATAACCTATCACTTTGGGATAACTAAGGACTTGTCTGAACTACACTTAGACATCCAGGGCCAGAACTGCTGACAACAAATCTGCAGATCTTCATGGCATCACAGAGGAGGTGAGGCTAGAAGGAATCTCTGGAGATCATTGAGCCATTTCCCCTGCTTAAAGCAGGGGCAAAGACCTGAAGTCTTACCAAACTAATGAAGTCTTCAGAGATTAAAATGTGGGGTTTAACAACAAAAAGGCCCAAAAAGAGTGATTTCTATGGAACCAGTCATTCCCCCATTTACCAGTACAACCTCCTCCAGGCCATACTGGCTTTCTGGACCTTCCATTAGACCTATAGACCATATGTCAGAAAAAAAGATACAATCAATATTCAGAGATCTTCTTCATGGCACATAACCCAACAGTTTCCTGAATAAGTAAGAGAAATCTGAGTTTGAGAGAATCTAACAACCTGTGGTACCACACAGCCACTTAAATCACTTTTCACACTGCGAGACAAGTAGCTTAGGTGTGCTGCAGTAGCACCCCATTGGTACCATTGGAGAAAGATTTTCAGCTCCAGTGCCTGGGTACATCTATGCACAGGCATGTACTTGGGATACCCAGAGGAATCAGTAACCTGCCTCTCTTCAGTGACAATGAATTCCAGACAGTATAGAAATGAATTTTCATCATGCATAATGGCAAAATAATTAGATAATACAAGCAATCCTTACAAAAAAAATTAGCCTAGGCAAGGTCCCTCTGCAGGAAAACCCAACTACTGCATTTATAATCATATGTGAAAGTACTGGCCATAGTTAAGGTAACATTCCTTGCTTCTTCTTGTTTCTTTTTTTATTTTTAAACAAGATGCACTAAAATGTAAAATGCAGAGGCAGAAACATGAAAAATAACCTTAATATTATTCCATTTAGCTTACTTTAAAGACAATATGGAGAGTATGATCACTAGGCACCTAAATGGCACCCACTTCAGGTAGAGGGAGAGGGCAGGGGCACACAGCAACAACAGCCTGATACCTCACCCAGCCACAGTTCACTGTTAGCCAGGTTTAACTTTTCAAACACATCCAAGTCCCAGTCTTGAGGAGAAGTGAAACCAAATTCAAGAGGATTTTTCCCCTGTATGAGTGAAAGTAGGAAAACAAAGCTAAATACCACCTACAATGCTCAGAACATAAAAGTTGCTTAGAAAGAACTGATTAGGCACTGACATAGTGAGAATCTAAATAGAAAATGTAACTACAGTAAGAGTTGCAAAAGCTGATGATCTGCTAGCCTGGTAACTTCCACCTGAAAAGAAATGAGACTTCATTGAAGATATTAAAAAAAAAAAAAAGAAGATTCAACTGCTGAACTAGTAACAATTCATTAAGAATTGTTATTCCCCTCCCCCAGGAAAAATTTTCACACTCTGGGAAGCGTGTCCTTCCTCAAGCTGCAGTGTCACAACATCAAATTAAATGCTCTAATTTTTTGTGTCTGATAGATGATTTAGTCTTAGCTAAGAAACATGTCAGATGCACAGAAAGCCTCCAATACGTTAAGAAACAGTAAGTCCTGTGCTTTTCATACAACACAAAATTTTACCTTTGCAAATGGTTTTTCCAGACAAAGAGCTGTAAATGTATATGTTACAGAGATAAATTCATCTACTCTAAAGGTTAATAATGACTTCAACGCTCTACTGACAGAAAAAATATAGTACAATGTGACTGGCTATGCACCACCACTTGAACATTTGAATGCAAAAGGTATTTTCCAACACTGTACTCAGAAGGTAATTTTGGTTAATACTAACCAAGGAAGACTAATTAAAGGAGCGCTCAAAACATTTATCAAGCCAATAACATTTGGCACACAACCTGGCGAGGTTTTGCTCTATAACCTTAAAAGAGTTATTATTTCCCATTCAACACATATCAATCCAAATGGGCTGTATAGCATCTTTAGCTCTGATACTGCACACTGATGATACAGTGTCCCCATCTCTCTCACCTATCAATCCTTCCACCAAGATGAATGTAAAACACATTTTGACCACTCAACCCAAGCACTTTCAGCAGCGTGAACCTCAGAACAGCAGATCTCATTGTGTATTTCCAAATGGATCCCCACCTGCAAATAACCTCCCAGCTAGGACCTACTCTCAGTCTGAGAAGTTCAAGGCTTCTCTTCTACTCAAATGTTGCTGTAATTTGGGCAAACACAAAACTAGCACCTACAGCTCTGGAAAATATAATTGGATGGGTGGACAGATGCAGACCTGGCAAACCAAAATAGAAGACTCCTAGGTTACGGAAAGTAAGCAGGCTGACCTTGTAGCCTGGAAATGAACACTCAGCCCTTGGAGTCCTTTCTCCTGGACTGGGGCCACTTACTTACTTACATTCATAAGTTAATTGAACTCAGTCAATGACATACCATCAACATGCATCTTCTCCTGTTTAAGTGTATATACAACATACTGGCCTTGTGTTCCTTTTAAATAAAGACACCGATGAGGAACTCCCTAACAGAAAAGTACAGGTCTTCTAAGACTGCTTTAGAAATGGGCAGCTTACATGGGGAAAGGTTTTCTTAAGTCCAGGCTGGGTTCCTGTAAGCACTGGATGGGGAATGGAAGAGCTTTGCATCCCGCTTTGCACTGTTCCTCAGCACAGCCAAGCTGCCCTTCCCCAGGCTTCAATGCCTGACCATGAGGCACAGCACATCCTTCAAGCGGTGGAGCAGTGTCTGCCGCAGTCCCCTATACTGATGGGTGCAGCACACAAGAGTCTCCTGATCCCACTGCCATCACAGCACAGTGCAACATGTTAAGGGTTACCAGCACCACCAGCAGAAGTATCTGTCCTGCCTTTCTCTTAAAAATCAAATGCAGACATGATAAGCAAATCCAATAAATTAAGATGCAGATGTGAGTACCTCTCCTGGCCAAAACACAGAATCACAGAATCACAGAACGTTAGGGATTGGAAGGGACCTCAAAAGATCATCTAGTCCAATCCCCCTGCCGGAGCAGGAACACCTAGATGAGGTTACACAGGAAGGCGTCCAGGCGGGTTTTGAATGTCTCCAGAGAAGGAGACTCCACAACCTCTCTGGGCAGCCTGTTCCAGTGCTCTGTCACCCTCAGTGAGAAGAAGTTTCTTCTCAAATTTAAGTGGAACCTCCTGTGTTCCAGCTTGTGTCCGTTACCCCTTGACCTATCATTGTTTGTCACCGAGAAGAGCCTGGCTCCATCCTCGTGACACTCACCCTTTAAATATTTATAAACATGAATGAGGTCTCCCCTCAGTCTCCTCTTCTGCAAACTAAAGAGACCCAGCTCCCTCAGCCGCTCCTCATAAGGGAGATGCTCCACTCCCTTAATCATCTTTGTAGCCCTACGCTGGACTCTCTCCAGCAGTTCCCTGTCCTTCTTGAACTGAGGGCCCAGAACTGGACACAATGCTCCAGGTGGGAAAGAACAGTTATGAAAAGACAGTGACCATCAGACAAGCCATGAACACTCCTGACATGTTCAGACCCTGAAGAAAGCAGTCACCTTGGTTTTGGTTTTGGGTCTTTCTCAGTTCTTCCTGGAGCAGGGATCTTCATGGGTCACCGCATCAGCGCAGTGCCACAGACCCAGCTAGCTGCTGTTCTGGGGGGATGGTTTTGTTGCGAAAATGGGGAAAATAAATCTGGTCTTTTGAGGCCGGCACCAAATCTGCGACAGACGCAAGTTGGGAATCAAATAGTAATCGTCCATTTGCACTAACATTTACAGGTTCTTTTGGATTGCTGGTGATAAATTGAAAAGCTACAGGTACACTAAAGGTTGCAGAACTAATATAATACCAACAACAACGCACTATAAAACACAAACACTAACAACAACAACTACTTGCCCGCTGTAAGCCCGGCCGCTTGGCAAATAAACAAGCCCGTCGAACAGAAATACAGTGAAGCAAAACCAAGAATACACTCAGGGAAGCACAGAAATGCACCTGAGGGGGAAAAAATAAAATACACTCAGGGAGTATGAACCTGAGGAGGAAATATATCACTCAGCATTAGCTGAGGTAAATAATCTTACCCACAAGGTGTCCGGAGTGGGGGGATGGAGAGGGAGCGAATTCGTCAATCCGTCCAGTCGTCGGTCAGTCATCGGTATGGTTCCAAGTTCATCCTGTCCCCCCAGGTAAGGGCTCCCATGTAAGTTACCTTGGCCAGCATCCTGACCAAGGGAGAAGGTTCTCATCACTCCATGGCTGGAGAAGTAACTCCCCTTCGCTAGCATGAATCCTAGGGTTTTTATCCCCTGATGTAGATGACAGCAGGCAGGAGTGTGCCTGAATGGAGTAGACCACCTGGGGTGTTTGTTTCTAGCAGTGTTTCCCTTTATCTTTCTGCTCTATCATTTGCGTATCTTTGTACTGTCATCGTCCCTTGAAGCCAGGCAGAAATTTGTTTTACTTTTAGGCAATTTAATAGTGGTTTGAATGGGACTCAGGGCATATTATTTGTTGGGGATTTCAAGGCTCAGCTCAGGTTTTGGTTCTCTGAATGATGCAGCACTGCCCTGTTTAGTTTTGTGCTTACCAGACAACTCAGGGCTGAGCTATCTACACAGCTCCCCATGGGTCATCTCTGCAGAAACAGGGCCTCAAGGCAATCTAAGTTGAGTTGCTCCTGCAACACCCCACGAGTCACCCGGTGCACTGGACATTACCAAAACCTGTTTTAAACTATAAGCCAGACCAATCCTTACAGGTTTCAATACTTAGTTTACCCTCTCTTCCAGTATAACCAGCATGATACTCTTTTGTGTGGTTCTTTTGTAGCTATCTGCCAAACTGAAAAGAACTACTATTTCAGGATTAATTAAGTTTGGTTCAAAAGCTTACTGAATGTTGGCAGGAATAATTTTGTCATGTTTGAGCCTGTGAATTGACAATTCTAATAAAAGAAACATTTTTATATCCTCATCTTTCTAAGTATAGCTCTTTTGAGTCTACCAGAACTTAAACAAACCAAAACACACAGTTCTTAGCTATTCAACTGAGCTTTGCCATTTCTATGCAGACCAAGTGCTTGCTGTGAACCGGCTGTACAGAGTAGGAGCTCGAGAACTGAGTAACTCATGACTTCTGCACCATCATCTAATTTAGTCCACACCACCACAGCAAGCAAGTTGCGATTTATAAAGTACAATTTACTACACGTTACCTCTATGCATTCCTTGGCAGCTCTAGCTTCAAAACAGGCAAACAAAAGGTTAGCTCTCACCAAAACAAAGCAAGTAGCACCAGCCTTGACTCAAGGATCTTGTACAATTTCAGAAAAACAGAACAGAAAAGCTTCAGAGTGTGCTGTGAATTATAAACGCTTGGTATTTCTCTAGTTGTTACATTCTGATCAGGATAGGTTAGGAGAGCCTGGATTCTCTCACTGTGTTTTCAAACATCTAAACAGGTTCTGCAGATCATAATTTAGTGTTTTGAACTGAAACACAATCTCAGCATACCCAGTATTTCACATGCCTAATCTCAAAAGAGAAAAATTAACAGTTGTGATGTTATTGACCAGTCTCATACTGTTCATAACAGATTAATATCCCTTCTGCACAGTGGAATCTTATTCTAGAAGTGACCAGCACTTACACCCTCATTTCTAGAGACCATCACAATCCAAACCACATACATGGCTTTGCCATTTATAAGCATGTTTGTTAATTTAAAAAAAAATGGAGAGGAATGCAAAGTTGGTAGTTTTCATTTATATTTCGGTCTATTACTGCTATAAAGAGCGGCTTCCATCAAAACAGCCTTGGTTATTTCCCAAACAATAAATTACCAACAATGGTATCTCTCTGCTTATCATCCCAAATGGTGATCTTCTTGTCAGTGTCTTCACAAGTGTTACTGACCGTGACGCCAGAAGTAATTTCAAAAGCAATGACTTTCTGGTAGTTATGGGTTCCCTGTCATACTCCGGGACCGAAGGCACTGTAGGTCTCCATAGCTCTAGGACTGCTTTCTATGCCAGTCTTTAATACATTCTTTTCTTCATTAGCATCAACGTCCAAAAAACATGTACAACTATGTCCAGACTTAACGTAAACAACTCTCTCACTGATTTCCTGTACAGTGAAAAACATTTAGTTCAATTTTTGCCAAATATTACCACTTAGGATCTGGAATTAAAATATACATTACTCATAGTTAAAGAGTTACTATGTTAGAAGTTTAAAAAGTAATTCTTATCTTAAATCACAAGATCTGGCTCAAGATTAGTTTTATGACTGTAGTCATATGAAAGGAATCAACATCCACTTAATCCACTGAAAATTCACACCAGGCTGAGTCGGAATCTCACGAACCGAAGAATGAGATTTCTGAAGTCCCTTCTTTCATCATTGGTGTAAAATCCTGAAGCCCAAGACTACAAGAAACCCAAGTGGTGGATGGAAGGGAAAGCTGACAAGCTTGAGAGAGAGAAATCATTTGTGCGTAGGTGCTAGCCAACAAGCTTTGTGAAGACTGACTTTTAAATTCTTTTTCTAAAGTTATATTCTCAATATGTGTTAGGTTTGTTGCAAGAAGTATTTATATAAATGCATACAAGTATTACATAATAGGAAAAGAGAGATAACATGTGGTCCAATCATTTAATGATATCAGACAACTGAAGAAAGTTTAGCCTGACAAAATACTTCATACAGAAATATGCAACACAGAAATGAAGTTCTTTTAATTATTAAAGCTCTACGTTGGAAGAAAAACAGAAGCAGAATCAGATATTAGAAAACTGCCATATAAACATAATTAAATCTCGTGTCCCTGTTGTCACCTATCATAAAATATTCTGATTTATACACCTTTGTGCTCTTTCACTCAATGCAAGACTTCAGCTTCAGCTTCTGTCCCTAACAAACAGCACTCATCTTCTTTTGTTCTCTCCAGCCTTTTTAAAAATTCCCTGTTTTCCTGTACTGAAACACTTCACAGCACACAGGAGTCTTCACACATTCTTCACAGACTTTTCACAGCAGTATCTGAGTGTTTCAAAACTGAAGCTCACCTTCCAGTAAGTTGGGCCATGAAACAGTCGAGACAGCAAAGCATCAGTAACACCCAGGAACCTACAGCTCGGGAAATCTTGAAGCATTCTACCCCAACACAAGCTCCTTCCTACATCCTACATGTATTTTCATATCAAGTCTCCACTCTTTGGTTCTCCATTAAATTCCCAGTCTTCCCTAGTTCACTACCCAAATTCAGATCCCCTCCAAAAACCCCCTCCCATTTTCCCCCCAATCTTATTGTCTATGTCCTTGTCAAGCACGTTTTTAATCCACTCCTTTTTCCTCCTGCCATCTATCTCCTGGGCATCACTCCACCTTTAACCTCTGTTCTGGCTCCTCTCATTCTGACTCACAGAAACACAAGTTTTTTCCCTTGCACCTCATCAGCCTCCAGGCTGCACGTAACCAGTGGGGCAGCTTTAGTCCTGTTGACATTCAGGTCCCACTGCTGCTACACCTACTCACAAGTTGCACATCCTGACCTTCCTGCCCTGGCTTCTTGTCTTCTCGTACAGCCACCTCTTGCACTTCACAGCGCTCTCATCTCCACTATCACAGAATCACACATAATCACAGAACGTTAGGGATTGG
>NW_010158257.1:0-15915 GCF_000695765.1 Mesitornis unicolor
TTTTTTCCTTTTTTTTCTTTTTCCTTTTTTCCTCGTTCTCTCTTTTCCTCTTTCTCGTTTTTCCTCTTTCTCGTTTTTCTCTTTTTTTCTTTTTTTAGTTTCTTTTTTTCTCTTTTTTTTCTTTTTCTCTTTTTTCTTTTTTCTTTTCCCAGAGCTAAAGAAGTAACATTTCTACCTCCCCCTTTCACCCCCACCTCCGAAAAACTGGTGAGAAACGGCCTGCAGCCAGTCTGGAGTTCACCTTAGTTAAGTCTGTCATCAGCCACATCTCCATACAAACGTATGGTGGAAGCTTGAGGAGGTTATTTTGATAGCATCTCTGTTGTTTGAGGTCGGAGGTCAGGCTTCTGACAATATCTGTCAGTTTTCTTTCATAACCTTTTGTTTGGGATGGGCATCTTTGAACTAAAACATCTAGGGAAGGCAGTGGTCAGGGAAGAGGGATCAGTTAATGATCAGGATGTACTGAAATGTGCTGTTGACTTCAACTGTTTCTGGTTAACCTTGAATATCAACGTGCATTCTTCTCCCTCACCTTGACCACATTTTAACACAAAAAGCCAGAAAACAAAATAGGATAAGTTTTAGTTTTGTAAACATAAAGTGCTAGGTCAAATTTTGTGCCCATGTAGAAGACTGATGTACATAAACTCACCTTTCCTTCCACCTGAGCCTTTTAAATAAGACTGAAGTATTTGATCCAGTGATATGGAAGTGGTAGAAAGTCTATAATCAGGTAGGATAGACTTTGAACTCCAGTTTTAGACTGGTTTGAAAAAGATAGGTCCTTTGATTGTGTAACACCCATCTATGATCTATAAAGTAAATTGTGGCTTTTTTTTCTTGGGCTCTGCCTTCTGGTGGGTTTTTTTTTGGTTGGTTGGTTGGTTTTTGGGGTTTTTGGGGGTTGTTTTTTGGGGGTTTTTTGTGGTGGGTGGTAGAATTAAGGCATAAAGGAAATGAGGAAAAAATTCTATGTCCTATGAAGATTATACAGCCTTTTTAGGCTGTACCTTTTAAACAGAAGCATGTCTTTCATTTCTGAAGAGAGACAAAGTGTCTTCTGAACCAAAGCAAGTTGAACAAATTGAACAAACCTCTACAGAAAAGTTTTACTCAGTCATAAATATGATGCAGAATTCTTTACTTAGCCCTAGGGTTATTGGGCATAATTTTGTAAGCTTTAGCAGTGGTAGAAAGGCAACAAGCCCCCTGGATTTCCATACAATAAAGAGTATTTCTCTATATAAAATATTTTTATAGGACTGTATTTTTAACAGGTTATTTCACTCAGTACAGTATTGTGTAAAAAATTCACTTTAAAATAAAGCATAGTTAACGGTAGCAAGAGTTGTTTCTTTCATCTTCTGTGTATCTTATCAGTATTTTTAAAATATTTCATGAAAACATTTCTGATGATGATTTTTACAGCTTTCTGAAAAACCCATCTGTAGGTTGGCATTATTCTTTGCCACTTTGAGGCTTGTGTAGTTGATTACAGTAATAAGCATAATGCAGATACTGTTAGTTTCACACTGTTTTTGTTAAAGTTACAAGCAATTCAAATTATGTTACAGTTGGCTAGACAATAAACATTTTTTATTTGAAAGCACACCTCTGCAACTAGAATTAGAAGATGAACTTCTTAAAAATTGGGCAACTTCATGTGTAGAAACTGAGCTGTTGTATCTCTAAGCTTGCTGCACATTACCTACCTTAATAGAATTTCTTCTCAGAAATTGTAATCTCTTTGAAACAAGAATGCTGTCATTTACTCTGTGCATACAAAGGATCTAGCACAGGGCTGTTCTGACGTCAAGTATGTAGCTCTCACAGTGTGAGTAGTAACTTCTTATTAAAATATGAAAGGAGTTTGGGTTAAACATGGGGAGAATTTGTAAGGGTTTCTGAAACTCCACTGCTGGGGATATTTTTTGAAGACCTTGTTTGGCACCAGCCCTGAACAGTCGTGTGTGAGTGATGCTGCCTAGGTTGGAATATGGACTGGAAAATCTTACTGCAGGTTGATGTGATATCAAATAGAAAAATGCTTTTTTTTTAAATGGAAAGTATGGTGAACTTATATAATTCTCTCTTCTGAGGAGAGAGGAAAGCATAGTTTTTCCAGTATCTGAGAGGGTTTAGGGGTGATACTTACAGTGATTTTTCTGAAGATTACATTGTTTTATTCTCTTGCAGAGCCAGCAGACAAAGCATGCAATTTTTCAAGAGTCATACCAAAACAGTTATACCAGTTATTTGTTAAGAATACTTCTGTTCAGCACCCATTACAGCTGAAGTGGAATATTCAAAAATTCCAATTGTATGCTAGGAAAA
Organism: Mesitornis unicolor; assembly: GCF_000695765.1. Taxonomy (NCBI): domain Eukaryota; kingdom Metazoa; phylum Chordata; class Aves; order Mesitornithiformes; family Mesitornithidae; genus Mesitornis; species Mesitornis unicolor. The sequence goes on from NW_010158257.1 coordinate 2,338, forward strand.
ATACAAAGCAATATTATATGGAAATGCATTATTTTAGGTTTGTGGCAGCATTCAGTGCCACAACGTACCGGAGGAAAGTACATGCTCAGGACCTAAGGGATGACTTGAGAATTCCTTTTCTTACATGTATCATGTACATAGAAACATGCACAGATTGGCCACTGTTATAAACTGTGTGTTTTCTAACAGATTATTTTAAAAAGTAATTGTAGTGCCACATAGTTGCAGAGTAAAATAGCAGATAGGTACATGGTCCTCCAAGGTTTTTCTTTTATTACTTACCAGTTCTTAAACTTTCCCCTCCCTGCCCCTAGAAGAGGGGGGCAGTTAAAGAAGTTAAATTTTCTCATGTATACTTGAGTACAAAATGTAGGTACAGAAAACTGAGTGTGGTAGAAACACTAGCCAGTGCTTTACTTTTCCTGCAAGTATGATCCTCTGAGTTGATATTAAGTAGTTAAATATGTTCTTCTGAATACCAGCTTCTAAATGTGCATGACATTTATGTGTTGTGAGAAGAAAAAGCAGTAAACAGCTTTTGTATGCAAACTCCAATAATAGCACAAGTTTTACAGTATAGTTTTGTGCAAAGATTGCAAGTTGAAGACATTGGTAGAGTTATAAAAGTATTTCCCAGAGGTTGTACAGTAGTTCTCTGAAAGAATATTTATAAGGACAAAAGTAAATTATGATTTGGTTGAGATTTTTGATGATGTTTTCCTTAGAATTAGCTGATATTTTTTTCTATATAAAGTTATAAGAACTCTTAATATGGAACAGCTGAGTAACTCTTCCTTGGTTTAGTTTCTTTTATAGAACTTGCTTTTAATTATTTTGTACTGCTGTGATACACATTAATGCTTTGTTGCCTTTTTGTTTATTTGTTTCTTTTCAAAGCAAGAAGAAGATTTCTGTCAATATAACTCATTCTTGTATTGGAGAGCCCCATTGCCTGCTATTGATTTGACTGATATTCAGAAGCTAGATGGAGAGACTCCACCGGAAGCTAAAACTCCTTCAAGGACTGATACTGTGGAGACTGAAATGGAGACCTGATCAGTTGTTTCATATTGTACGTCTACTTGCAGAAAGCTTGTTTCAATTTGCATTCAGGTTTTTCTGCTTGGGAGAAAAATAAGCATGCTTCTGCCTTCTTGAAGGAAACAGTGTTATGTCAGTCTGCAAAAGCAAGTCTGAGTTGTCTAAGTTGTGTAATCACTTTTGGGTACTTAATACTAAGCTCTCTGGAGGTGTACTGTGTGGAGGAGGCTGCAATGTCTGTATTTCAAGAATGCTTGAAAACATGGAGGCAGGCTAAAAGAAGACTACAGAACATTAGAACTTTGGGATACAACTGAAAGAAACAGGTGGATATGTTACGTGATATGTTGAAAGGAAATGGAAAATAATTTTGCCTATCCTGAACAAAAATACGTAACGCTGGTACCTGAAAGTGAAACATTTGTCATGTGAATTTATGATAAAGCACACAACCTGTAGTGATTTTTAATGTGTTTTTATTTTTTATGTGTAATAGCTAAACCAAAACAAAACCATTCCCCTTTCTCTGCAAACCAAAAACAAGTGTGGCAGGGAGGGGGAAGGAAAAGGGGATCTTTTCTTCTGTAAGTTGCCACTGTTTGAAAGTTTTTCTTATCCTCCTGGTGAAAATGTTTTTTCACCTTTTCACATTAGCCAAAGCAGTGGGCAACTAGTTTTTAGGTTTTAGGTTCATCCTCAAGTTAATGCTATTCTTATTCTTTGTGACGTTAGCTCTGAACCAGTTGGTAGCACCAAAATGGCAGATGTGTTAAGAAACATTAATTCAATATAAAATACACATACACTTTTTCAAGTTTGACTGACTGAGGTGTAGTTTTTGCAAAGACTATAGATCTTGCAAAACGTTTTTACAGAAGTTCGTTGAATTAAATGTATTTGTTAAAGGACAATAAAGTTTTGCTTCAGTGTATTTGAAAAGCTCGGGACTGTTACTGTGTGAAGTTCTTGACTTCATTTCTTAAGATGGTTGTTTCTATAACTGTTGTTTTATTAGGTCTTTCTGCTTAAAATAGCTTGTCAGCCTTCTTAGTCAACATTCAGAAACTTTTTTTCAGTGTTTGTGCTGTAAGGCATCTGTATTTGTTCATTGCTTATTCATTTTGATTGTTAGAGTCTCTTAGTACCCACAGAAAGGAGGTGGCTTAGTGACTCAAGCATTTCATGGTGGTTGTTTGGAGATGTTTGTACCTGCTATCAGATTAGCTGGATGCATATTTTAAAAATACTTTTTTTTCCTCACACATTTTTTATTATATATTTGAAGTCCAAATATATCAACTTGTCTTAGGAGGTACTTTAAAAATGTTTTTTAAAAACAAACTCCTTTTCTGGTAAAAATGCAACTGCAACTACATGTTTACTATAACCAAAATAAATTTGTGAGGAAATAGGTTTATTGATTTGTTTAGGTGGGTGTGGGGGGTTTTTTGTTTGTTTTTTTTGGGGGGAGGGAGGGGTGTGTTTGGTTTTTTGTTGTTGTTTAACTTTTTTTCTTTTACCCTAGGTAATAGATGCATTCCTATTTTTGTGGGTTTTATAATACTTTACAACATCCAGTATTCTCAGGATCCAGTATTTTGCATTATTAGCTGATATCTTTGCAGACATACTTTAGTCACTTAAAATCTACTTGGTGCTTAATACACAATAGGTATGCAGCAATAGATGCATTTTAGCTTTTAAGTCTGTCTCTCCCCTATATTCACAGGACAGAAGAGGGTTTATTATTGTCTTAAAAAGACATATTTTAGCTATTTAAAATGAACTAAGCTTGCACTATGTTGTAGGCTGTATGTTTACTTTACTTGCAATTATGCTGTAGGCAAGCACTTTCCTCTTGTTCCAGTCATGGGCTCCGGGTTATGGGCTGGAATGTTACAGCTACTTTCAGATCATTTGCTGAGCTGATTAGAGTTTTCCATCCGTTTGCAAATCGAGGCAGATTTAAAAGCCTTGGAAAACTTTTTGAAATTAGAGAGTTTGGGTTATACAAAAGCCTGGGCAAGGTGAGGGGAAGTGATGATAGATTACATAAGCTTTGCATTAGAGCTGTCAAAAGGCATGATTTAGACATGCCATTACTCAATGTCTGGTGTCTCCAGATACCGTGTGTCACTGTGGGCTAGCTAAACACTGGTCTTGACTTCTGACCCCATTTTTATGTACAGCTCTTGTTCATGGGCTTTACATATACTCTAAGTAAGCTAAAGATGTTTTAATTTGCATGTGTATTCATATCCAGTGAGACAAAAATTTTTTTTTTTTAATAATAAAATGTTGGGTCAAATTCTAAGACAACTCAGGAGTGGTGTAGTACCTAACTGACGATCTTAATTTGATATATTCTTAAACTGAGAGAAAAAAATTTGTTTATATTCTCTCTAGGTAACCAGGAGTTTGCTTGTCTCTCAAATGTTCCTCTCTAAAAGGAAGACTGTCAAAAGAGCAAGAAAGTATACAGTATAACCACAGAAATCATCTGGATACTACCCAAGTTGATAAAGGCGTTCCATCTGAAAGTAGCCCAGTTAGGGTATCGGCATTGTAATGAGAAGTGAAATGCTGGAATTAAATATGTTTCAGAGCAGATTTAAACAGCAAAGTAGTATTACCAGCATGGTGGCCTTTGTAAATTTTCTGTCTCATTGTAAACTTTATGCCTGTTTTATATGGTTTGATTTGTGTTTATTGAAGGCTTGCACTATATTTATGATTCCCAAGAGAGGTAAACCTACAGGAGAAACTTAAAGCTCAGTCTGGATCGGGAAGTGAAGAACTACAATGAAAAACAGGCTGCACTAATGACCATGTCTTGGATAGGTAGACTGTTGTAGAAAGAAAGCTAAAAAAGAAGTGAGGAATGGAAGACAGGTGATGATGAAGTAGTACCACAGCAAATGAGTGCAGGCATAGTTGGCCAGCAGAGCAATGACATGAAGTAGTATTCTCAGCATTGGCTCCATCTTCAGCACGGCAGCATTTACAATTATTTGAATATGGTGATCAACAGTACATTTATTTGTTTTATCACTGTTTTCACAGTTACTGCTTTATGTTTTTTCCTGTTGGTAAGGCCAAGAATTTAATGGGCATTAAAAGTGTACATGCTTATATATATATGTGGTTGGAAAATCCACAGGATTCTTCATGTAGAAAATAAAAGAGTGCAAATGTATGTTTCCAGGTGGTACCAAAGATAACTACTGTCCAGCATCTGACAGCTAGTTCTGTTTATGGCAGATTCATTGTGGGGAATTCATATGTATTTTTGTGAACAGGACAGCCTGTCCTGGTTTAGGACTGGGCTGGCCACTAAATGATGTACAGATGCTCTCTATTAACCCCTCTCCCCAAAAGGGGAAGAGAAAAGAAATAAGGGAGAGAAACTTACAGGTTGGAAAGGAAAACTAGAACAGGTTTAACAAAACAATAGCAATAATACAAAAAGATAATAATGTAATTATATGAAAAGCCAGTATCAAATCCTCCCACCCCACCCCCAATGATGATTATGTCAGCAGAGGCTCTGCTGTGCAGACTCACCAGTGGGTGGGAGCAGGATTCAGGAGCTAGATTAAGGAATGCATGGATTGCAAGCGAAGGCAGATGAACTGGTAGGGTTCTGCTTGGACATCAACCATGGCAGGAGAAGCAAAGATGAGGAGGAAAAAAGAGCTTGACCCTTGTGATCCCTCAGCTTTTGGGTCATCTGTCCTGTCTACTCACCGCAGCTGCAGCATCTCACGACACCCCACTATGGCACCCGTGGTGTCGCAGTGGCCTTGGTCTCCATAGGCTCAAGTGTAAGCAAGAGCCATATTTACATACCATACCTAATAGTAATTGTAAACATCAAGCACTATCAGTCGTAGAAATGAGCACTGTCTGGAAAAACATGCCGTTTAGTTTCGGAAAGTACAGTCACTTAGAAGAGACTGAACTCAAAAGTAAAATCATTAAGTAGAGAATTAGTTATATTTATCTCAAACTGGGACACAGTTGCTGTAAGAGACATTAGACTGCACAAACTAATTGGTATAGCAAATCTTGTGTTCAAGGAAGCATTTCGAAACAGCTAGTGTGCTTGGGCTGGCTTATTTCCATGCCTACAGTTATAGCCTTGACTCTAGGTGGCAATACACATACACAGTAAACTATAGTGAATCTGGAAAATATTTTGGGTATGCTTTTATTCTGAACTGCTACTGAAAATTCAAGCAGTGACATCATGAATGTTAATCATTTCCTCACTGTGATACATAAATAAAGGCAGATCAAGTCACAAGTTCCTGATTATAAGGTGACATGAGGTCTTCAGCATAATTGGAGTAAAAACGTTTTGTCAAGAATTCGTGGTTCATCTTTTGTTTCTGTCCACTCCACCACCTCCCCCCCGCCCCCCCAAAAAAATGCTATCAATTTAGCATATCGGAATTTGTTGCCACTACTTGTTGCAGTGTTTCCACTAGTTACAACTGGAAAGCAAGCTTCATCTGATTGTGCATTGGATGGAAACTTTGATCAGTGGCTGAAGCCTGCTTGCAATGTACTTGTTAAATATGGGAAAGAAAAAGGTAAGTGCTAATTCATAAGAAACTAACTCATGAAGCAGTGTTTAAATGTTGGTATATAGGTAACAATGTATTTGAAATGTATGAGGAAATTTCAAATGGGGTTGCTTATTTAAAATTCCTATTTCAGCTTTTTTGTGTTAGAGATTTTGATTTTGATGCAGCAAAAGGTGTATTTTCGTTATTGATAGTTCATTTGTAAGTGAACACATCAGTTATTAATAAGTATGTTTTAAGTGTTCTTGGTAAAAATAAGCAGCATTTGTGACTTCTAAGGACTTAAAAATCATAGTTCTTTCTTCTCTTAAAGCCATAAAAATCATAACTTTTCACTACTGATGAAAAATATAGTTTTCAGATAACTGATATGCTACCATTCCCAGGGGGAAAATTGTGAAAGTAGGAAGGAGGCATAGTCAGTTCTTTTTGTAATTTTATTTTCCTTTTAAGAACTATGGTGGATGATGCTTTTCCTGGTTTTGTTTTGTCTTCTTTTTATGATAGTGAGTTTTTGAAAGAAGGGATGTGGGCTGGCTAAACATTACTTTTTTCCAGTTTTCTTATATCAATACCTGGTGTCCATGTTTGGATTGGAATATGATGAAATAAGTAGCTTGCCTACTATGAGACTGAGAAAATAAACAAAAATAGTATTGTACTATCTTCAGTGAACTGTAAGCCAGAGGAAAGTTTTTTCATGCAGAGCTATGAATGGAAATGAGCCACATCTGTTCACTGTTCTCTTGCACAGGTGAATTTTGTAATGTTCTTCATTTCTGCAGTGCACAGCACTCCTCTAATTAAGTTGGAACATACAGTAATTAATTCCATTGGGTCTACCTTAAGTGTCAAATGTCCTGTCTCTGAAGCCTGATGCTATATAGTGGATATTTTCTTTTGATGCTTCAACTTGAAGAATGTGAAATTTGCTTTCAGTTTCTTTTACGTCCTGGCATTTTAAAAAACTAATTTTGCTTCTGGTTGCATAAAAAAGCGATTATTATGTAAGAACTACTTTGGCATAAAGCTAACAAAATCCCTTTCATGATTGTCAGTTGTAAACTGCAAGGGTTTTTTGATAAAATAATCCCAAAATGTTGCACCTATGTATCCTGTTATAGCTTTTCTACCTTTACCTTTTAGGAATTAGAGAAACCTGTGATTGAAAAGAGGAATATCTACTTCAGACATATCTCTGTATTTCCAAATGTGTAATGTGCTAATACAGAGACACCAAAGGCAGCTTTTCATAGTTTAAATTGAAGCCATAAAAATAATTCTAAAGTATGATTGTATAGTATGATATAAGAGAGAAAGGCATGGCTTACAAGCAAAAAACGTTTATAGTTTGGACATTAATAGTAATAAACCTGGAGTGTAAACATCAAAATGTCTTAATTTTTATGACATGGCAAGGCTTCATGGAGAAATTAGGATAGTTTTGACGTCCAGTAAGTTGTTGGGTTTTTTGTTTCCTAAGAATCTGTACATACAATGTGCATATGCCCAAATTGCCCTAAGGATACAGCTTGGTCAGTGGAGTTCGTTTGAGTCAAACAAATAGGTACTGAGAGTGCCTACTTGCCGGCTGGTTTTATAGCAGCAAATAGCCTAAAAAGTAGAATGGGCTCCCCATGATCTTTCTTTCTCATTATTTTGAGCCAGAATATGATACCCGCATTTCAATGCATTCCTTTCTCCCCAGTTTATATTGTGCAGTTTACCTGTGAATATCCTGGATTCATCAGTGCTAAGTACTCCAATCTCAAATCTGTTTAGGATTTCTGTTTTATCTTTGGGTGGTCTTGAATTACTCCGAGGCCAGAACTGCTTAATATATTTAAAGACCAGTCATTTCAATAATGAGTTTAGCAATCAAAGCACTCTTACTCAAATCCTTAGACCACATTGTATGGCGACTACCTGTGTCTATGACTGACTTAAAGCAGTGATAAAAGTGCGTTATTAGATTTTTCTTTTCAGTAAGGAAAAATATAAACACTTTGCCTTTTAAAGATATAATTTTGAAGGTCTCTGTATTTCAGTGGTATTGTTTAACTACAGGTTAGAGTAGTGAAATTTGATTTTTTGAGATGTACTGTTCTGACAGTTCTCTAAATGCAGTGTACTCGTGCTGTAGAAGATTTGTACTTTCAGGACAGCTCACAATAGCAAGTGGTAACTCTGTTAGCACTTACAAGAACAGGTCCTTGTTTTTTTTTATCTTAAGCCTCAAGTAGTCAAGGAAACAACAGTATTTTAGTGTGTTTTCTTTAAAAAACTAAGGTCTATCTGATCACAAAATATATAAAAACAAAACAGTCACACCACTTTGAGCCAAGTATGCAGCCAAACTGATTTCCTCCCCTGGGCTGGTCAGTTTTTCCTCAGAAACAAAAAATACATAAGGTGTTTTTGTATGTGGTAAGTATTTGAGAGAATGATTTTAGTTGCCAGCACTGATTTCTGTGATGTTAAAAACTACCATTTAAAAACACAAACACATTGGTGTAAAAATTATGTAAAGGCTAAGACACTGGATCACAGAAGAAGAATGGTGTTTTAGAAGGACATGATTGGTCCAGAGAAGAAATCCAAAATAAACTTCCTAATTTGCTGAATAGAAGTACACTTAAATTTACTTTGTTTTCTTCTTAAAAATCTAGGTACCTAAAGGTGAAACTTAGGCAGCCAGCCACAAACAGCTGAGTTAATCAGTTTGAACATTCATATTTTTCTATGAAGTACGTGATAGCTCCTCAAAACATAGCCTGAAAGCAATAAAAATTGTAACAGAGCCCTGCCTAGCTGACACTAGCATCCCAAAATCTTTATGTGGGTCATCTGCCTGCTGTTGACTGCCTGCTGTTTTCAGTGGGATGTGGTCAAAGCAATGCCCTGCAGACCTGATCCAGCTCCTGAGGTGAATCCATATGGTCGCTTGCCTCTTGTGCCTTGGCCTTGCCATCAGTCTGGGCCTGATGGGGAGGCCTTGCCCACACCCCACAGTTTCTAGGACAGCCTGTGAAACCCAACAGCCAAGTATTTCACACTCAGGAATTATATCTTAAAGGCACAATATCACGTGAACATGGATGTGAATTCAGCTCCCCCCAGCTGTTGGAAGACTGGCCTAGGACAACACTCTTTTCTGAGAATCAGCCAATCTTCTTACACTGGATAATCTGCTGCTGCTTTAAGTCTTCTGCAAAGACATATTCTACTCTGAGAGCCTGTGTACATGGTGTATTTAACTGACACCCTAGTAAGTGTCTTCAGGTTTTCCTCTCCCCTCCAGCCATGGTTTACTAAAGGACAGCCTTCCTTCTTCCTTTTTGAAGCATGGTGCCCTGTGTACATTCATCGCTGTTTAACCCTTAACTTTTAGGTAAACAGTTTTACAGTAGCTCAAAATAAAGAAGTCATGTGGGTAAGGTTCTCTTTTTTTCAGTCTCAAGCAGGAAGGTTTTTGTTTGTTTCCTCTAAAGCTTGAAGCATTTTCTTTGGCATGTTTTTGAGTGTCAATAGTAACACAATCCATCCTCCCAATTCTACCTTCAGTATGGTCTCTGTGAGAAATATACAATGTATCGGGTATGAAAAAAGATGTGAAAGAAAAGAACAGATTTTGAAAATTGTTTTAAAATGATGATTTGAAAGCTCTGAGGTCACATCTGAAGAATCCATATGCCTGTCATTTGACCCAGGGCAGGGAGCTGACAACTCAGAGTTCACATCTTCTAGGAGTACTCTGAAAGATGACGTGTTAGCTGGTCTGAGGTATACAAGGAATGACAGAGCAAACTTGAAGAGGAGCAGTGTTCCCTCAGACTACTCTACAAAACCCTTAAGACTTCTTTTTCTTAGAAGCAGGGATTGTGTTAATGCTTAAGAAAGGCTCCTCAGAAACTTAGAAAATTGTAAGGTGTTGACTGTTTAGCTACACATATCACCTGAGGAGTCATCTAATACTGAGCTAAAAAAACCAGCAACTGACATGGTTATCCTTTGATTCTGCATCTTCCTCGTGCTTTTCTCCATGATTGCTACCTTACTAAAGCACATTGTACTTCTCCATCACTGTGAAGGGTTTTTTCTTAAGAGATGGTGACTACTACATCTTAAAGCTGCAGAACACACTCCTACACTCCGTTGTCTTAAGCCTTCTTCATTCATTTTCTTACCTCTGTTAATAAAATTGAACAACAGAGACCAATGACACCATCTGAAATGTTATTTCTCAATTCCAGACAGTGATGTCCTGCCTTAGGAAGCAGTATGCTGGTTTCCATGGGACTGTCACTAGAAGCACAGAAACTATTCATGATTGTAACAAGCTCAAGCTGTACCAGCACATTTTGTTCTTTGGGTCTCCACTGACTCCAAAGGTATTTACAGAATGCATTTCAGGAGACTTAATGGTTGGATATTTGTGACTGTGAACATCAATCTGACAAAACATACCCCACGACATTCCTGGCTATTTCTAGACTCAAAAAAAAACTTCTAAAAAGCCAATTTAGCACAGAAAAAGTTCTGTAATAGTCCTTTTGACTATGAACAATTCTTCATGCAAATACAATGTCTGAACTATCCTGAAAGATTCCAAGCCATGTTCAGTAACTACTTGTTGCAACCACTGAATGATCTGACTAAAAAACATCATAAGAATACATGTCATCCTGGCTCGTATTCAAGACTGTCCTTGTTCTTGCCTTCTGTTGAAGCACATCTGTCAAGTGAACCAGCTGATGGATGTTTATGTGTCTGTCTCTGTTCTATTATCCTTAACTTTAATCAACAAATCAGTTTATTTGTGATGAGGGAAGTCATGTTCTCCTTGGAAAAGCATTTGTTGGTAGATCAGTGTCTAATAATCGGGGTGCAGTGGGCAGCAGGAAGGAAGATTTACTACAGCCAGACCTGGAACGATCAACATATTCACATACTGTGAAATAAGCAATAAAGCAGGGCTTAAGCTGACTCTATGATGTTGCCTCTACACACTGTAAATAGAAGGGGAAGTCCAAGGCAAAAGATTCTGTTCTGCTGTAGTCCAGAATCTGCACGGTAAAACGAGATGTAAGTTTTATGTTGTAAAGAAAAATAATCTGCCACAGTGCCTTTCCACAGCATGCTAAAGCAGTAGCTGAAACACTCATCATCTGATGAGACTGCAGTCGCCAGCCTTTGGTGTCAAACTAACTTACAAGTCTTCTTTATTTATGAGGGAAGATAAATGTAGATAAGCCTGGCGGCACACTGATTTGTTAGTGATGATATGTGTCAGGGGGAGAAATCTAGAAGCAGTCTTTCCTTGCTCCTCCCTTTGCTGCTTTTCCAGTTCTTAGAGATCTGCTAGGGCACTAAGGCAAAGGTAAAAGTTTGTAGATAGTCTTACAAAACTCAGTGTCTTCAGTGTCTTCAGTGAGGTGCTGGGAAATTGTGTGAGAATGTGCAGCATAAGAATTGGTTTGTATGGCTTTGTTAAACAGATTTTTAGGTCTTCATATTTGGCTAGAAATTGTGAGTCTTGATTGACAGAAAGACTGAATTTATCATATCTGAAAGAAAACGCATAGCTTAGAAAGAGATGTCAGAAATTTGGAATTAATAAAATGCTTGCAGTCAGAGGAATATGTACATCTAGCTATGGCCCAGTCAAAGTCCAGAGCATCTGCATGTGCTGGGACACATGTGTTTCAGGTTTCTCACAGGATTCAGATTCATATGAAGAGTGGGCCTGGTTACAGTGATTGGTATGTCCTATTAAAAGAACATTTTAAATATTTCATTTATAAACATTGGTGAAATTAGCAAATTGAGCTGAAAGTTTCTATGCTGACTCAGGGTGACTTGTTTGGGAGAATTTAATAGAAAATAATTTAATTTGAAAAGCTGTAGCTAGAAAAAGAATCACAGAATCACAGAATGTTAGGAGTTGGAAGGGACCTCGAAAGATCATCCAGCCCAACCCCCCTGCCAGAGCAGGATCACTTAGACTAGGTCACAGAGGACTGCAAGGAATGCATCCAGGAGGGTTTTGAATGTCTCCAGAGGAGACTCCACAACCTCTCTGGGCAGCCTGTTCCAGTGCTCTGTCACCCTCACAGTAACAAAGCTTTTCCTCATGTTCAGGTTGAACCTCCTATGCTCCAGCTTGCACTCACTGCCCCTTGTCCTGTCATTGGCTGTCACTGAGAAAAGCCTGGCTCCTTTCCCCTGACACTCACCCTCTACAAATTTATAAATATGAATGAGGTCACCCCTCAGTCTCCTCTTCTCCAAGCTAAAGAGACCCAGCTCTCTCATCCACTCCTCATAAGGGAGATGCTCCACTCCATCTTCTTTGTGGCTCTGCTCTGGACTCTTTCAAGCAATTCCTTGTCCTCCTTGAACTGAGGGGCCCAGAACTGAACACAATATTCCAGATGTGGTCTCACCAGGGCAGAGAAATGAACATGTTGTTCATCACCTGCTAAAATTTCTAGTGTTACTGGAAGCTGTAATGCTTTTTTAAGTCCTACTGTGTAAGAAGTGCAATGTAAGAAGTCTAAAGACAAAATATAAGCAGTGTAAAAAGCAGAAACTTAAGTTTGGCAGGGATCTGGAAACAGTTTTCCTATCCTCCATGTCCTTGAAAGAATAGGTCATGTGAAACTACTGCAAAGTTTAACAGCTAATGTTTCAAAAGTCCCTGAGGCACTCTCCAGGGCTGAGCAGTCTTTTTCTGCTCTCATTTTTGGGGTGCTGCTGAGCCTGGATACTTGACCTGACAGGGCGAGTATCTTCTCCCTGGGGCTCTCAAAAGTTCTGCTCCCGAGCTCCTGTTGTGAGACAGGTCCAAAGGCTGGGCTCTCCTGTAGGAGAGGAGAAGGAGGGAAAGCTGGGCACTACAGGGGTGGATGAGATCAGGCTGGGCAGGGAAGTTAGACATGGAGGGACCAGAAAATGGGAGAAACATCTAGAGAGATTAAGTGGAAATACGGATAAAATCCAGAGGCAGGCAGACACTGGAGCTCACAGTCAAGACAGTAGCACAACTGAAACCAGCAAAATGAAAGAAACATTAGGCAAAAAGCAGATGAGGGCAGGGAAGAAAAACCAAAGAACTAGAGACTGGGATTGATTATAGGAAGAGGGTAACTTGATGAAAAAAGAAAATGGAGATTGACAGAAAAGTGAGATTTGAGAGACAAATTGGAGGAAATACAGAAGACTGGAAACGAAACTCAGACTAAAAGGAGAATGGCATATGCCTGCTGTGCTAGTCCACACTGGGTACAGCTGGCTATAATTGCTGCAGGTACTTGTTTTTGTATGATGGCTGCGATTCTCAGCACGTTCAGGGACTTGAACCCTGCAGGAGACCTTGGTAACTGCTGAGGCAGTGTTGAAATTCCTCCTCTCAGTTTTCTTTGTAAATGTGGAAAAAGTGATACAAAAGGTATGTGAAGAAGCATAGAAGATCAGGAACCTGATCTTTCCAAAGTTTGGATTTATAGCCAAATTTCATCACTTTATGAAGATGTTAATTAATACACTGGTCACATACTGGTTTTCTTGTACACAGGTTGAGTTGTTCATTGTCACAAGCTGTAATCCAGTTACTGTTTCTTTTTAACCTTTTGCTTTTCAATAATATGTTGATTACATATAGTTAAAATCTTCATAATTCAAGGGAGTATTGTTCTCTTGGACCTTCCCATTAGGTTTATAATGAAAGTTATAAACTTTACTTATACCATTTATTGTCACAACACCCTAAAAAAAATGACCAGAAAAAAAATCTCAGGCTTTAGAGGAGGAGCTGAGAAACAGACCAACTCCATCCAAAAAAACCTAAGTATGATGAGTCCGGAAAACCTTGCTTGCTGCCTCGCGACAGCGTGTACCTTGCAATATTGCGGTAAAAAAGCAACCAAACAAATAGATCACCGAACAG
>NW_010158258.1:0-1349 GCF_000695765.1 Mesitornis unicolor
GGTCAGCTGCTTTGGGAGCAGCCGGTTACCAGCCGATGGCTGGGGACCACCAGCATCCCCATTCCATCCCATCCCTATTGTGCAGAGGGACATAAAAAAGCCATAAAGAGAAGGGAAAATCCCAGCTTAGGAATGGTCGAGGACTGGCCCAGCAGCGGTGCCTGCACCAGGGCTGGGGACGGCCACAGATTTCTCCAGCGGTGACGATGTGACTGCAAACACAATATTCCTCATTTGGCGTTTGTTCCCCCTAGAGAGCAGACGGCTGATGATTAAATTGTGCAGAGGGACATAAAAAAGCCATAAAGAGAAGGGAAAATCCCAGCTTAGGAATGGTCGAGGACTGGCCCAGCAGCGGTGCCTGCACCAGGGCTGGGGACGGCCACAGATTTCTCCAGCGGTGACGATGTGACTGCAAACACAATATTCCTCATTTGGCGTTTGTTCCCCCTAGAGAGCAGACGGCTGATGATTAAGCTTCGTTTCCACATCCACGCTGTTGCGCTCTTGTGGGATGCAGCCCTTTAATATCTGAGATCAGTGTTTGAAAGAGTCGCACGCAAAACCCCGGCTTCTGCACCCAGGGGGTTCTGTCCCGCACCCCACTTTGGGGTTTTATTGGATGTCTGCTGGGAAAGGTGCTGAGTTGTCCCCCCCCTGATGCTGAGCTGATGCTTTTTGGGGGAGGTCACTGCTGTGACCCATCTGCCCCCCAAATTTCCCTCCTGTGCCCCCACACCAACCGGGGCTGTTCCTGGTGGGCAATGAGGTGCTGAGGGCAGGGTGCTGAGCCACGCGGTGCAGCTGAAAGTGCTGGGATTTGGGAAAACAGCCTTATTTTGTCCCTTCCCATCACCTCCTACTCAGCTGTTTCGGGAGAGGGCATGGAGCTGCAGCTCCCCCATCACTGCAAAGGCCAGAAAACGTGGAATTATCGTCCCTGAGCCCCCTCCCTGCTGTTGTCATCGCTGCGGCCCCCAATGGCAGCGTTGGGGCGGCCCCTGTGTCCCTGGGTTTTCCAGCAGGAGGAGAACGGCATAAAAGGCCAAAGTCCAGCACAGAGCACCGGATTTCTGGAGCGCCCATCAGTGGGGATGGCTCTTGGCCCGGTGCACAGGGCGGGCCGTGGGGCTGTCACCCCCCTGTGACAGCACTTGTGGGGCAGGGGGTAAAGGAGCATCTCCCAATGGACCAAAATGGGGAGAACCCAGCCCAATGGGTCCCTCAGGTGACAGAGGGTTTCAGGGACACCCGGTGTGGCATTTTGGCTTCTTTTCCTCCCCCAAAGCTTCCCTCCCGCTGTACCCCCCCACCACATCCCTTGCGTTTCACGCTGCGCACCAGTGATG
>NW_010158258.1:1716-1970 GCF_000695765.1 Mesitornis unicolor
GTCCCATCTGTGATGAACCTGGGACCCCCCGGGAGCTGTCGGGTGCGGGGGGCACGGCCAGGACCCCCCAATTTCTTGGTGCCGCCAGTTTCAGCGCAGCAGAGTGGCATGGGATGCACATTTATGGCTTTTTTTGGCATCAGCAAAGCTCGATGCGTTTACTTAAAAGAGGTTTTGAATCTGTCCACACTCAAACCCGTGATTAATACAGAAATTCATTAGCAAGCTTCAAAAACGCTGCCAATGAGGGGTCC
>NW_010158259.1:0-2569 GCF_000695765.1 Mesitornis unicolor
TAATAAGCTGAATCACTCCAGGACTGCAGGAGCTCAAGGGACCAAACCCTCGCTGGTGTAAATCAGGAAAAGCCAGCATTATAAAATACCCTGTGCTTCAGATACAAGCTGATCCCTGTGGTTATCACTGGGCGTGCAGGGGTTGGGGTGCACGGAGGGGAAACACAGCTGGATTTTGGGAGCAGATGGGTGCGGGGGGCATGGTCCAACACCTCTGGGCTGGCAATCACAGCCAGCTCTGCGGCTCGTAGCCTCCCAGGCTGTCGTGTTCACAGGCCACGGGTGGCTGCTCCCGGGAAGATTGGCTCAGTTTATTTTCCAGCTGATTGCAGAGAGGCAGCGGGGGAGGTGTGGGAGCCACAGAGGAGTTTGGGCTCTGCTCCAAGCCCTGATTAGCACCTGTTTGGGAGTCAGCGATGATCCCTGGGAAGAAAGCATCGGTTTGCAGGCTCTTCTGCTGTGTGCCGGGGGGAAGCAGGGTCTCAGCACCCTCCCTGCTGGCCTTGGCGGGGGGTGACCCTGCAGACACCTCGTCCCCTCACCTCTGTAGCCAGAGGAGCGGGACAGGCTTCTAGCTCATCACAGAATCACAGAATATTAGGAGTTGGAAGGGACCTCGAAAGATCATATAGTCCAACCCCACTGCCAGAGCAGGATCACCTAGACTTGGTCGCACAGGAACACGTCCAGGCGGGTTTTGAATGTCTCCAGAGAAGGAGACTCCACAACCTCTCTGGGCAGCCTGTTTCAGTGCTCTGTCACCCTTACAGTAAAGAAGTTTTTCCTCATGTTCAGATTGAACTTCCTATGCTCCAGCTTGCTCCCATTGCCCCTTGTCCTGTCATTTGACATCAGAGAGAAGAGCCTGGCTCCTTCCTCCTGACGCTTGCCCTTTACAAATTTATAAACATTAATCAGGTCCCCCCTCAGTCTCCTCTTCTCCAAGCTAAAGAGACCCAGCTCCCTCAGCCGCTCCTCATAAGGGAGATGCTCCACTCCCTCAGTCATCTTTGTGGCTCTGCGCTGGACTCTTTCAAGCAATTCCCTGTCCTTCTTGAACTGAGGGGCCCAGAACTGAACACAATATTACAAATGCGGTCATGCTAGGGTGGATGCCCAAACTAGATCAGAGATGTAATGGGGGCTAAAAGCATCCCCACTGACTATAAATGGACTCTACAGTGTTAAATGTCTGAAGAAGGGTCCTTCCTGAAGCCCTTCTCATCTCTGCCTGTGTCACTTTTTCCCTTCATCTAAGCTCATACTATAAGGAGCTGAGGTGAGTCTTAAAATCCACATCTCCCCATGATCCACCCACCACCAGCACTGCTCCTGCATATCCACGTAGTCCAGGCTACAGCACAGACTCATATATAGAAATAAAGAAGACATTTTTTACACTGATGGTGGTGAAACAGTGGCACAGGTTGCCCAGAGAGGTGGTAGATGCCCCATCCTTGGAGACATTCAAGGCCAGGTTGGATGGTGCTCTGAGCAACCTGATCCAGTTGAAGATGTCCCTGCTCACTGCAGGGAGGTTAGACAAGACGATCTCTCAAGGTCCCTTCCAACCCTAACCATTCTGTGCTTCTATGATAACCCAGCACAGAGATGCTCCTCAGCATCCCTAGCATAGTGCAGGGATCAGGGGCAACATGGAGATTTGGTCCCTGACAGATGAGGACCTGTAGGGGGGGACTCACAGCATGGCTCTGTTAAGGGTTTGGCCAGTACAAACCAGTTCCTCATGAGAAGGTTGTGTACAAAGCCCAGCCTCCCACTTGGTGCAACACAAGATAAAAGGTTCAGCAACACCAACTCAGGATCTGGCTCTGGCATATCTGAACCAGCTTAGACAATAAAAAAGGATGCTCCTTTCTTCCTATTCAAGAACTCCAAGCAAACACCCAAGCCACAGCTGCAGAAAATAGGTCTGGAGAGGACCTTGAAATGTCACCTGGATCGCAGCCCTGTGACTGGGTCTGCAACAGGGCCAAGCACAACAAAAGCCAAAAGCACTCCAAGCATTAACAAATATTGTTGCTCAGTGCACTCCCGGGCAGTTGCCAGTGGATCCGCTGTCTGCTCATTCCAGCTCTGCAGCACACACATATTGATGAGAGCATCTTCTATGGATTTACAGAAGGAGCAATTAGCGGTTCGGTCATTAATGATAGCAGAGAATCATGGTGGTGGTAAAGCTGATTTTGTGCTGATCCGTCAACATGACAAACTACCTCCTCTCCTGCAGGAGTCCCCAGTAACCAAAGGGCAGGATCAGGCCCCCAAAACCCCAGAAAGACATCAGGACAGCCACTTTGTGCTCCTCAACTTGTGTCCTGCTTGTGAGGAGCCACCAACTCTCCCCATAAAGCCACCAGCTCAGCACACCCGAACGCATACTCACCAGTACGCTTGTTTTCGTTTCAAATCTCCGGTGATGCTCCCTTCGCATCTCCGACCATTTCCTATGGAATAACAGAGAAAAAAATAAACAAAAACCTTCATCAGATCCAGAGCTGAGCTTCTGGTTAAGAAGGGCCAGATCACAGAATCACAGAATCACAGA
>NW_010158260.1:0-2600 GCF_000695765.1 Mesitornis unicolor
ATTTGGCCTTTTTGACGGCAAAGGCTCAGCTCTCAGCTCAGCTCGGCAAGCAGGGCTCTGGGGCCCTCCAAGAGCTGGGCTCATCCCCCGGGGCACAGGTGACCATGGTGTCCCCCCATCTAGGGCGGCACCCGCGCCCTGCTGTCACCTGGTGCTGCCGGGAGCATCCCCACAGCCTCAGTAGCAAACCTTTCCTCTGCCTGAGAAGGGGATAACATCTCTTGGAAAGGGAATCGAGCTCTTTTTCATACCTAAAAGGCCCCAACAGCCTTGGGCAGGAGATGGCGCGTTGCCTTTTCGGGCTTTCTGGCATGCAGTGGGAGCAGTTCGGGGCACGGGTCCATGGGCAGGACGATGCTGAGCTTGTGGGGTGCGGGTTGGGATGAGGTTTGGGGAAATGCAAGGGGCTGGCAGCACTGAGGAAGGCAGAGAGCAAGGAACTAAACCCAGGAAGGCCAGGAGGGAGGGAGCCCTTCCCGCAGACAGGAATTCCTCAGTTTCCCCTCCGTTGTGTCCGTACCTTCACCTCCAGCCAGGCTGGGGGCACAGAAGACGCTCAACACAGCAAGGGCTGGGCGCGTGGTTGGGAAACCGGGCTGGCACAGCCTCCCACTGGCCCCGGGTTTGTAGGGACCCACCTCATTGGCATCCCGGTGCAATTAAACCCAGGCGGTTTGAGTGATGGCCTCATCCTGTGCCTGGCCTCGCCCCAGCCCTGCAGGGATTGCACTGCGGACGCACGGTGCTGGCCGGGAGGGAGGGCTCTGCACCCCACCATTGCATCCTCCAACACCGTTCTGCTCCATCCCGCTTTAATCAGGACCTGCCAGCTCCTTCACATCCTCAGGATGGGATCATTCGCACCCAGGGACTCTAAAGGCAGTGCTGAAAAATTCTGTGGCTCTCGTGTTAGTGATCTGGGCAAATGGGAAAATCTGCGGAATACGGAGCATCCCTCACTGGGGAGCGTGGTTAATCGGACCCAGTCATGGGCTGAGTGAGTTATCTATTGATACGCACTGTGAAAATCCAACTGGGATCACTTACCGGTAGTTTCTTGACAGAAGGAGCCGGGTGCCTGCTGCGATGGGGCTGGTGGCTCTTTGTGACCCACCTCCATCCTGGGGACGCATCTCCCTGGATCCCACCCATCCGTGGGCAGCCCTGGGCGGCTGCGGTGCCTCGGCGCTGGCTCCACGCTGCCCAGCAGCAGGGCTCTGGCCAAACCTCATGGGTCCGGTGGCATCCATGTGCTCTGCAGGGTGGTACCCAGACCCAAGGGGCTCTGTGTCCTCTGCCTGCTGCCATCAGGGCTGGAGCGCTCGGCTCTGACCTGGCCTGCAGCCAGCGTTGCTGCTGCTTTTGCCATTACTGCTTCCTTTTATTTCTTTTTTTATTATTATTATTTATTTCACTCCTTCCCTGTAGTTTTTGGGCAGGGTTCACATTCCTCCCCTCTCCCTTGAGGAGGACGGCCTGCAGCTCCTGGTGCCAGGAGAGGAGCGATGGGGGTGATGCCTTGTGCTCGCTATGAGGCCACATCCAGCTGCCCACCCCACCAGCACCCAGTCACCAGTCTGGTCCTGTATTGGACATCCCAGCCTCAGAGCATCACTGGGAAGGTGGAGCCGTGGCCTTGGGGCCGGGGAGGGGATTGATTTCCCATTAGGATGGACAGAGCATCCATCACCACAGGGTCTGGTGGGCTCTGTCCAGGTTTCTTGGGGCTTTTCCTTCTGCTCCATGGGAGGGGCCGCTGTGCTGCTCCATTCATGGTGGACAGAGCCCACCTGGGCATTACTGGTGCGGTGACACCGATGAGGGGCAGCAGCTCTGACCACAAACCTTGTCATCCTGCATCCATGGGCCATCTCCAATTCTGTAGTGTGTTTGAAGGCGCAGCTTGGAGATGTCAATGCCGTCGGGGCAGCTGCCATCTCCTCCTGCTCACGGTGCAGCCCCTTTCTCCCCAGCTCCCCTGCAGGGACTGGGGGACGTGTGCTGGGGTCCCACCTCCTGCACGAGAAGCCAGATCTCTTTGTTAGGAGCTGGGAGCTTGACGCTTTGAACCTTGGGGCCAAAACGGCGCTGCTTTGGTGCTGAGAAGGGGGCTTTCATGGCTTGAGGCTTTGTGCTGCTTCACCTTGCACCTTCCACGAGTGCTCAGGGCTGGCCTCATCCAAAGCCCGTGCTCCAGAGAGCCTTTCTGGGACTGGCCCTAGTGCTGGCTGGAGAAGCGTGGAGAGGTGAGGCATCGCCTCTGGTGAGCGGAGCAGTGGATGCGCTGCCTCTGCCACTCTCCTCCGCGGTGTCCCCGGGAGAAACCCTGGTCTGGGAGGACACTGTTAGGGGGCAGAATTTGGGATCACAGGGAGGAGATGAGGGGAAACCGTGCCTGGGAGCCCAGGGACACGCTGGCAGCTTGGGCGGCAGCAGGCAGGGCAGTGGTGGTGGGGATGCAGGGCGGGGAGCAGGGCTTGGGGTGCATGGAGAGCCCCAGAAAAGCAGGGAGGAGCCCGGTTGGGCTGGGAGGGGTGCGGGGGGTGCCCGCAGGGAGCCCTGGCCGTGCTCCAGCCCCTTTGCGCTGCAGGAGGCTCCGG
>NW_010158261.1:0-246 GCF_000695765.1 Mesitornis unicolor
ACCCCAGAATTCCCCCAGGACCCAGCCCAGAACGTCCCCATGACCCCGTAACTCAGCCCAGAGCCCCTCCAGACACAGCTCAGAACCCCCCTAGGACCCTCACACCCAGCCCAGAGCCCTCCAAGAACCCAACCTAGAGCACCCCCCAGAACACAGCCCAGAGGCCCCTGCAGGACCCCAGGACACAGCCCAGAGCACCCCCATGACCCCATAACTCAGCCCAGACACACCACAAGCAGACAAACA
>NW_010158262.1:0-2763 GCF_000695765.1 Mesitornis unicolor
GGGGTGATTGTGGTGCTCCATTTCTTGGATAGCACAGCTAAGATTGCAAACAGCTTCTTTTTTTTTTTAATGTCAGCAATAAGAAGGGGAAAATGGGAAGATTGTGTTTTTAGCAGCTTTTTATCTGAAAAGTTTTGCTCTGTGCTCTGTATTTCAAGAACTTCCCAGAAGAAGCTCCTTCATGTTTTGCTGGATAGTGAGAACGAGATATTGTCATAGTCTGGTCAGGGATGTAAGCACGGTGCTGAAACATCTCTGGGCCTGGCACTGCCTGGGGATTCCCTTGCAGCCGTCCTGCTCACACAAACCACGTGTTGTGACCTCTGGCTGTGTCTGTGCACCCTTTTGTGGTTTTACAGATACCTCTTGAACCTTCAGAAGGGTTTGGGATCTGGTTTTCCATGAGCTGTGTCTGCTGTGCTTGGTGTGGTAAGGGTGTGGGCACCTGGAGGACTGGAAAGTCTTCTTTTCTTACTCCAAGTAGGGAGCTGGTGCTGCAGGAGTGATGGTGGAAAGACGAGAGGCAGAGATATTGGATGATTTATGGATGTTTTGTAGGCTGTCAGACGATAAAGTGATATCTTTACTAGGGAACTGAGATACGTGAAGGTGACTGGCAGGTATTGTGAAACTTGGATGATATGGTTGCCGTATGATACAGCTTATATACAGGTACAAAGTAGAGTTTCTGTATGATCGAGCAGAAGCCTTGGTTTGATCTCCCCTTTTATTTCTCCCTGTCTCAGAAATAATTACGACTTGCTGTGTGTATTAAACCATAAGAGTTTCCTGTCTTGTCAGTCAGTCATTTCAAAAGAATAACTTGTTACTTGGCTCAGGCATGTTCTGTTTCTGTGCAGCAGTTAATTTTCCAAGACTGCCTTTCCCCTTCATGTTTTGACTCTGCTTTTACAGGTAAGCCTTTAGCTCAGCGTGGCCTTGAGAGCAGAAGCTTTGTGTAAAAGCCTTCCAAGGAGTAAAGGCTTATTCATGATTTCCCTATGACAAACAAAGCTGAGTCCCTAGCACTTCACCTGCAGGAACCAGCCCTGCTTTGCAAGTGGTTTGTGACAATGTGATTGTGCAGGTGATCCCTATCAGTTACTGGGAATGTAATGAGCAATATTTATTTGTTCTGTCTTTTTCTAGGAAGTGAGTGTAGCACACTTGAAAACCACGTTTTGAAACAAGGCCTCAGGATTGGCATGAGATTTCTGTATTTATTTTCTCTGTGTCTTCAAATAGCCTGTACTGCACTGAGGTGGTAAAAAGAGCCAAACAACCCACCTTAAATAAGTTTGATCAACAAAATAATGACAAGTGTCATCAGTCAAACTGAAATCCTTGCCTCACAAAAATGCTAGCAGGTGTCCATGCACGCCCCTACTGTCACTACAAACACCTGGACAACCCTTTACTTAGATTTTTGTGGAGGCACCACTGGTTTAAGGCCTGAGTAAGAGGAGAGCTTACTGGTGGAGTGCCTTGTGCGTGGGGGACAAGACTTGGAACTCTGCAGGCCTCTGAAAAATGCTGTTTTTGTAAGAACATCAGGTCAGGGTTTTCAGCTGCGAGGCAGCTGTGTGAGGAGTGTCAGTTCTTGCGCACTGGATTTGCAGAAAGGAGCAAGTACAAGCTTTGTTTCTAGAGACTGGAAGGATTTAATGCATTTTCCTACTTAATGTATGTAAAACAAGCCTGAGAAGTGTATTTTCTAAGCTGACATTCCTGTTATTCTCTTGTTTCTGTTAATGTTACATCTGCTGTGGACTTGCCTGGCTTTACTGGAGGCACTGTTGAAAGGCTGGAGCCTCGTGGCGGCGGCACACATGGCTGCAGTTGGGGTGAGGCGAGAACGTCCTGGTGCTGGACTCTGCCCTGAAGTCAGTCTGTTCGGTGCAGTGTTTTGTGTGCACACAGGAGACAGGCTTCGGGGGCTAACCTGGAACACGGGTTAAGCTGTTACCACTCACAACTCTTTTGGCAACTGTTAGAAATAAATACGTATTTAGCAGAAGAGACCAAGAAGCTTTTAAGTGTTCAGATCTCCTCTGCTCCTAGTTTTCTGACCTTTGCAATGCAAATCCTCTGCCCTTCCTTGCCTTGGCTATCAACTCAAAACAAAATCAGGAAGAAAATGCCATTATAAAAATATAGTGCAGGTGCCTATGCTTGAAGATTATTATCAGTCTTGAAAAGAAGGAAGTCAACTTTGAAAAGAGGGAAGGGCATGTCCAGCAAATGGGGTTTTGGAAAAAGTTTTAACTCCTTCTGGGGAGTCTTAACTGTCTCCAAGAACTGATTTTCTGTTGTTTAAATAGCCTGTAATGGAATCGAGAAATTAAAAAAGATCCTCAGATGCTACGAGTCTGACTAGTATAAAAAAAAGTATATACATGTACTGACCTTCATTAGTGCTTAGGCCAGTGTCATAATGTCCGAGTGCCTGACTGAATAATAATGAAAATGCATATTGCATTTTACCACCCTATTTTCAGTGTTGCATTTATCTTCTGTGAAATATATAGATGTATTTAATAGTGAAATATTCAGCTTTTTTAGGACTTTGCTCAGCGTGGTTGTGGGGTTTGTCTTGGCTGTAAAGCTGAAGAAGTTGATGTGGAGATGTGACAGCTGGATGTTTTATGCAGCCACACCGCTGCTCTTACTGCAGCACAGGATCCTTCCAGTGTGATTTGTGGATAGGGTTGTGTTTTTTTTGGTTGCTAAACTATATGTTAGGCACATATTGTTTGTTTACAG
>NW_010158263.1:0-3689 GCF_000695765.1 Mesitornis unicolor
AATATATATATATAAATATATGTCCTGGGTATTTTTTAAGTTCTCTGTTGTGCTGTAAAAAATGTGTGGATTTCTAATCAGGCTGATTTTCAGAGCCATTAATATAATATTTAAAGTTGAGTTCACTGGATTATTTTTGTCTCGCCCAACGATTCCTAACTTCCAAAATAATGACAAGTGATTTCTTCTTCTTCTTTCTCTTCTGTGTACAATTATGCAATAGAGTTTCTTTCGTTTTAGAGCTGTTCTTTTCGCAAGACGAGGAAATAATTTATTTTTTTGCTGGTCGATTTTTTTTTTTTTTGAAAGAAAAAAAAAAAGACAAAGTATCTGATACTTTTTTTATTATTATTTACGACGTGTGATGTTTTGTATAATAGATTTCACCTTGACCATTCCTAAGGACTATTTGCTTTAACCTGCTTCAAAGTTCGTTTGTCTTATGTGGTCCTAATTGTTGTACTTACCTTAAAATAAATCCATGCTGTTTTTTTCTGCTCCAAGTCTGGCGCTTGTCTGTGTACATATATGGGGTTTTTGCATTTTTTCCCCCCTCCCTTCACCTTTCCTCCATGGCTGTTTTGAACACAAACTCTTTTTCCTGGAGTCTAAGGGTTTATTATTATGATTTGTTAAAAGGTTTAGTTCATGTTGAGAGCTGGGATTCATACAGATGCAGTGTGGGGAGGGGAACAATGGGCATCGAATGGGAGCACCTTGAATCCTAAACCCGTGGCCAGCTTGAAATTTTGGGGAAATTTCCCAGGCCTCCGATAGGGAGAAGGAAGAAGGATTTTTGCTTCCCTGCAAGCGCAGGCCTGGTGCGGTGCTTTGGGCGTCCCAGCCGGCTCCTTCCACTGAAGAAAACAACACCAAATCCACCTTTTTAAAAAGGAAAACTCACAAGGCTGCAAATGAGTGCGGGCGTCAGTGAGCGTTTACATCCGAGCTCACTGCGGGTTCTAAAAGACGGCGGAAAGTTCAGTTCGGAATTATTTTGCATTTTTAAATCCTCTCCCGTGTGAAGATTTGGCTGGCTTTAACCTTCTCTTTATCTATTTAAGCTTCTGGTCGCAATGCGGGGCACTGACGGATGCGGTGCCTTTCCCCACATAATCAACCTTAACCCGTTAATTTAGCTTTAGCCAGAGGGGGAAAAGCAGTGCTAAAGGCATAGCAATGCCAGTAAAGCCTGGAGCAGATTTTAGGAGGGCTTTCTGGGTCTCCTGAAGTTCAGCTCGACGGAGCCCGGCCCCTGCAGGGGCTCAGCCGTCCAACATCTTCCCCTTCCAGACCACTTATATCTCGCTGGCTGGGTTAGGGAGAGGTTATACCCAGGATAGACTGCTAAAATCGATGATATAAATTGGTTTTGATCGGGTAAATGTCCCATGCGCTAGAAAGCTGGCAATAAAGCACTGCAACTCTCCATTTAAATAAGAAAAAATGTCCGAGCCGCTCTTGATCTGTATTTTAAGGAACATTCTTGTAAAACTCTGACCATTATTCCTGGCTCTCCAGGGTGCTGGGTTTTTTAAAAATTTTCTTTAAAAAAATAAATAATAATGCAACAAAATCCAAAGTGCTGTTTTAAAGAGGGAAAACTTATAGAGTAAAGGGTGAAAAACAGAGTAAAAGGGTAAAAAAATTAGAGTAAAAAGAATAGGATAAAAGGGTAAAAAGAAAATAAATAGGGTAAAAAATAATATGGGGTGAAAAGATATTAAACAAGGAAGATTTTTTTTTTCCTCTTCCTCGCAAGTTTTCTACCCCCGTGGAGCTCCCCCCAGGTGGCTGCAGTCAGGTGCCTGCTGGGTTTTCCCACACGTGTCGAGAAATCCCGGGGCCGCTGCTGCTCCCGCATCTCCCCACGCCTGGCACAAGGGGACCCTTCCCCTCGCCCGTGAGCAGGAGTACGAGGGGTGCGGTGCTGGGGGCCGGAGTGTCCCCCCCGGAGCTCTGCCACCTCCCCCCCCGCTACTCCTGGACAGTTCCTGGGGGGCCGCAGCTTGAGGTGGACTTGGGGGTCCCCTCTTCCCTCACAGCCCCTTGTTGGTGTGGTTCCCTTCTCCCCGTCTCGGGGGGACGCTCCTGCGTGGGGTCTGCGCTGCTCCGGTCCCTCTCCCCCTCCCTCCCCGCGCTGCTGCGCTTCGGAGGTGGCTGGATTGCGGGATTTCGGAGTTTCAGGATGTCAGAATTTCGGAGTTTCAGGATTTCAGGATGTCAGGAAGTCAGGATTTCAGGAAGTCAATATTTCAGAGTTTCGCAGTTTCGGGATTTCAGGATGCCAGGGTTTCAGAGTTTCAGGATATCAGGATGTCAGAATCTCAGGATTTCAGGAACTTAGCAGAAAAAGCAAACCCCTCTTTTAGGTGCTGGGAGCAGTGCGAGCCCAGGACCCGGCAGGATCAGACTTTTCCTCCTGTCGGGAATGGCATCCGGACCGAGGTGGGCATCCAGCCTCCCCTCCCCAGAGCTGAGCGCATCGTCTCGGGGCGGGGGCCAGACCCCATCGCCCCTCTCCGTCAAGCCCCAGTCGCCCCCATCATTCCCCAGTTTGGGTGGGCCGGTGTCGCAGGCGAGGCGAGAGCCATGTGCGGGACGCAGAGACCTTTTCGGGGCTAAAAACTGCGATATAGGAGGTCGGTAACGCGATAAGCGCTTGTCGCGACAGGTGATTTCAGCCCTGCCGGGGCAGAGGGAGAGGAGGGAAGAAGGAAGGCCCAGGGGAGCTGCTGCAAACAGCGGCGGCCGGATCGGGCTCCGCAGGCCCTCGTAGCTGAAGGACCAACATAACCCCGCCCCCCAGCAGACCAAGGGAAGCCAAGCTCGGCTCGGGGGGGCTGGTAGAAGCTGCTGCAGGGCCAGTTGCACTAGGCCGGGGTCCAGCGCGGCTCTGTGCGGCGAATGATGATGGTGGATGGGTTTGGAATTTTTTTTGGTGGTTTTTCGTGTTGTTTGGGTTGTTTTTGTTTTTTGGTGGCTTTTTTTTTGGTCGTTTTTTTTTCCCCCTTACTGCGCTGCCATGAACCTAAGGGTTTGCAAACCTGTGCGAAAGCTCTGGGTTTCAGGAAGGGCAAGAACAGCGCTTTTCCAGCTTCTCTGCACGGGGAAGGGCCCCGCATGCCAGCCAAGCGAGCGTTTCCCCGGTGCTGCAGTACCTGGCCAAAACACAGGTCTTTTAGGAAACCCTCCCAGACCCCCGGACAACCTGGGTACGGTGCTTTACACCTCCGCTCACCCCCGGTCAGGATGCAGCAAGGAATGGGGAGCACTGATTTACAACCCTGCTTCCCCCTTGGGGCCGAGATGTTGCGAGGAGTGGGGAGCACTGATTTACACCCCTGCTTCCCCCTTGGGGCCGAGATGTTGCGAGGAGTGGGGAGCACTGATTTACACCCCTGCTTCCCCCTTGGGGCCGAGATGTTGCGAGGAGTGGGAAGCACTGATTTAAACACCGGGAGGTGGCGGGGGGCAGGCGGGAGCGCTCCTCGCTGCTGCTTTAAAAGGGGTTTGTCCGCTGAAGAGGAGGGGAAACGCGTCCAGGAGCGCCTCCATCGCCGGCTCCACGGTTTCATGTTTTTTCTCCTTTCAGAGGCAGAGCGATGATAACAATCACAGACCCCATCTCCGCTTCGCCGCTCGCTTTCCCGGCCCCCTCGCAGCCGTCGGAGCTACTCGGAGGGGCC
>NW_010158263.1:4009-4212 GCF_000695765.1 Mesitornis unicolor
CCGTTCTCCTGCCGTACACGCGAGTATTTATTAGTTTAATAATCCGTGGTTGGAGTCCCAAGGAGCGGGGAAGTCCCTGGGGTGGGGAGAGGAGGGGGCTTGGAGGGAGCTGAGGATGCATGCGGGAGCGGGGGATGAGAGCAGCCGGGCTCTGGTTCATCCCTCCTTGGCGAGGATGCTATGGCAGGGGGGGCCCGGGGGGG
>NW_010158263.1:4315-5398 GCF_000695765.1 Mesitornis unicolor
AGTCGATATAAAGGGAGCCCCCTCCCCGCTTCTTCTGACCCCTCCTTTTAATTTATTTGGTGTTTTGTTGCATTTATGGGACACCGTGATGGGTCCTGCAGCTCCTGGGGGACCGGCGGGTGTGTGCATGGTGCGGGGAGGGGAGGGGATGCGGCATTACCAGCAAGGACGGTGATAGTGGGGTGGGCTTCCCTCCCACGCGTGAGGCCGGCCAGTGAGGGGGAAACACCCCCCCACACACACACCCCCGCCTGAGAAGCCGCCTCCCTCCGCATCCCGACTGCATTTCCCAGGATCACACAGAGGATTTGCAGCTTTCGGGACTCATCTGCGGCTCCACAGCCGCCGCGCTGTTTTTTACCCCACGGGTGAACCCTCCCCTCTTCACTGGGGGAACAACAGGACGGGAGTGAGAAATCTCACGGGTATCGGGGAGCTTGGGAGGGAGGAGACATCGTTAGGGCTGGATGGTGTTGGGGGACACCCCGGAGCCCCGCTTTTACCTTTTCCCCTGCCAGGTAAAGGTCTCACCGCTGGCGTGGGAGCCGCACCGATGGGATAAATCTCTCTGAAGGAGGACGGGATTCTCACCAAACACCCCTCTTCTCCCCCATCCCCGAAATGATGCTCCACGGAACAGGGTACCCCGGGGTCTGAGCCGCGGAGGGCTGGGAAGACAGCCGACACCTCCAACTGCATCGAAATCCCTTGGGGCCCCGGATTAAAGCTGTTACAGCAGTAAATTAAAAAAAAAGAAATCCAACAACAGAAAACACAGCCCCAAACCTGGACGTTTATACAGAAAAAGAGCATCACAAATTCCTAATGTAAGCACCGGCCAGCTGTGTGCACTTGTAAAGTTGTTATAATCCCCCTCCTTGTTATAAACAGGAAAGTACATAATATAAAGCAACAGGCCCGCACTCACAAATACCGTCCCTCCTCCCCGCCCCTGCCAAATTCCCCTTTTCCGAAGCTCGCTGCAGCCCCCAGGCGTCTTCCTCGGCTCGGCCCTGCCCTCCCGGCCCTGAGCCCGGTGCTCGCCCCCCCCCGCTCCCGGGTGGCCGGTGGCGATGGGGGCGA
>NW_010158263.1:5423-6628 GCF_000695765.1 Mesitornis unicolor
GGCTGGCCACTCCAAGCCGAGAGTGGGCAGGCTTCGGGCAGGGACCCCCGCCACACCTGGGGCCCCCCTTCCACAGCTCCAAACAACGCCTTTCCCCTTCCTCCTCGTCGCAGCGCTGCTTTCTTCTCTCATCCATCCCTTTTTTTCTTCCTTTCTTCCCAATTTTATGATTTTGTTGTTGTTGTTTAATGCCCCGTTTTCCTGCGGGGATCCTCGCCCGCTCCTCCAGCAGTGTACATCCTGGTCTGCTGTGTGTGCTTGCAGCGTCAAAGGGTGGACGTGATATTTCAAACATCAGATCAGTGCGTTTATATATTGGGTGCCCGGAAATTTTTCCAAATAAACACAGCTTGATTCGACTTGGGTGGGCAGACTTATCAACAGACTAATTCTATAAACAAATGAAGGAATAACCCGGAGACCATTGGCTGGTACCAGCAAGACACGTGGAGAGAGCTTGGAGTTTTGTAGCAATGAAATTTTAATTAATGTGGGTGGGCTGAGAACACAAACGACTGTTTATCAGAGACAATTTATTTTCCAGTGCTAAGTCAACATATAATAGCAAACTTACAACAATTATTTAACTTTTTTTTTTCTTCCCCCCCTTTTTTTTTTTAAGAGCTATGAAGCAGGGACAGAGGCAGAGCGAGCTCCTTCGGGCAGGGCTGGGAGCTGAGCTCGCACAAAAAACGCTCCCTGGTGAACTCGTTCCTGGTTCCTGCCCTTCCCCGTCCCTTCGCTCGCCTCCGAGGGTGAAGATCCGGAGCTAAGGGCCCGCCGGCCATGAGCCACATCTACGGCAGCCGCCTCTCCCCCATGGCCACCCCCTCCATGCTCTACCTCCCGGCCGCCTTGGGCTTCACCCCCAGCGGGGCGATATCCCGGCAGGACCCCCCGCAGAAACCCCCTTACAGCTACATCGCCCTCATCGCTATGGCCATCAAAGAAGCTCCGGAGCAGAAGGTGACTCTCAGCGGCATCTACCAGTTCATCATGGACCGTTTCCCTTTCTATCACGACAACAAGCAGGGCTGGCAGAACAGCATCCGCCACAACCTCTCCCTCAACGACTGCTTCGTCAAGGTGCCGCGGGAGAAGGGGCGGCCCGGCAAGGGCAGCTACTGGACCCTGGACCCCCGCTGCTCGGACATGTTTGAGAACGGCAACTACCGCCGGAGGAAGAGGAAGCCCAAAGCCCCGGG
>NW_010158264.1:0-278 GCF_000695765.1 Mesitornis unicolor
ATATTTATGTCTTTTAATACATTTTAATATTTACATATATTTTATGTACATATTTACATATAGTTATGTATCACTGAGCTGGGGCGGCTCCAGGAGCGTAGGTAAAGCGAGGCAGCAGCAGCTCCAGAAACACCGACCTGTGGCCGTGCCGGTAAAGCCAGCCCGTCACTGCCTCTCGGAGCACACACACGGGGCTCTGGCAGCGGGCTCCGTTACATCCCCGACTCCCAGACCACATTGCCATTTTCGGATGCCTTTTTCCCATGTCACAAAGCTGC
>NW_010158264.1:332-694 GCF_000695765.1 Mesitornis unicolor
TTAAAAACACTCAATCTGTGGTGCTGCAGTGGTGGAAACTCCACCTCTGCTGCTGGCTGAGGTGATCTGTGCTAACAAGGACTTACCTACGGTCACCTGGGAGAACCTGCTTCTCATTTTTAATTTGAATTTTCTGGTTTCCACTTCTGCTCTGGGTCCTTTGTTAAGACCAACTGCCAAAGCTCCTGGGATTATACTGAATTTCTATGAATATCATATATATACTTTATATAGACATAAAAATATCTATTATATAAACATTTCTATTAATTTCTATTCTGAGTTTGCCTGGTTTCAACTTCTGCTCTGTGTCCTTTGTTAAGCCTGGCTGCCAAAGCTCCTGGGATTATATTGTATTTATA
>NW_010158265.1:0-404 GCF_000695765.1 Mesitornis unicolor
GACTGGTTCGGACTGGTTTTAAAAGTTTCCTCCTGGTTTTTAAACGATTTGGGTCTTGTTTTTAATCTGGTTTCTTCTTTCGAACTGGTTTGGTGGCTGCGCTGGGACGGTTTCCCCTCAATTTCACTGGTTTCCCTGTATTTTAACTGGTTTCCCTTAATTTCACTGGTTTCCCCTCAATTTTCACTGGTTTTCCTTTAATTTTAACTCATTTTCCTTAAATTTGCCCGGTTTTAATTCATTTTACCTGGTTTTCCTTTAATTTTAACTCGTTTTCCTTAATTTTCCCGGTTTTTTAATTCATTTTCACTGTTTTTTCCTTAATTTCATCTCATTTTTCTTAATTTTACCCCATTTTTAATTAATTTTAACTGATTTTCCTTTAATTTTAACTCGTTTTCCTT
>NW_010158266.1:0-12143 GCF_000695765.1 Mesitornis unicolor
AGGTCCTTTCCAGCCACTCGTCCCCAAGCCCTGCATCTTCCCCATTCCTCCTGCATTCATGCAGTTACAGGTTAACTGGTTGTTTATTCACCATACTGGTATGCTGGTGCTCCAGGGCTGTCACATTCATGGAAGCTAGGTCCAATTTCTCCCAGCCTGAGGTGTAGATGCTGCTTCTTGGAAGTGTTTTTGACCCTTGCTGTTTGGCTCTGCCTCCACTCTCTCCTGTCAGTCTTCATGTTATTGGAAAATTGGATTGTAGGTTATTTTTATGTCCCAGTCACCCACAGAGACATTTAGGTTGGAAAAGACCTTTAAGATCACGTAGCAGTCGTGGCTTTAATAGCAAAATTGCGCCATAGCACTGTCATTCAAAGATGATTCTCAGCTGATGCCCTATTTTTAGAGTTTCTCCATTAATCTGCTCTTGTCAGTGTGTAGCACTGATAACATGCACTGTTAAACCAAACATTTTGTAAGAATCTGCTCCTGTCATGCAATTATCAACTTACGGACTCCAAAGCAGCAAACCAAACCTGTTTTGACAGGTTCTATCTCCTCATAAACCTATCTTGATTGTCCTTGATTACACTCCAGTTTTTAATTGCTTTTGCACTAAATCCAGTATAAGCTTTCCCACTCCTCTCCTATGATGACTGCCCATTCACCTCGTATGAACTCTTTGCTCTGCTGGGATTTCTTTATTATTTCAACTTTGTTAGAAAGTGGTAGCAGTATATTAGAAGTTGCTGGTCCTTTTATGATGATCACCCATATCCAATGTTTTCGCCTGCTTTGCTTTGCTATGGGCTGGAACACAAGGTGTTGCTCCTGTTTCTGAGATGCCTTTGCCTTGAAATCATAGAATCATCAAATCATAGAATGGTTTGGGTGGGAAGGGACATCTAGAATGTCCCAGGGGCTGGGAAATCTCCAATCAGATCAGGATGCTCAAAGCCCAGTCCAACCTGGCCATGAATGTATCCAGGGAGGGGGCATCCACCACTTCTCTGGGCAACCTGTGTCAGTGCCTCACCACCCTCAGCATTAAGCAGTTCTTCCTTCTATCTGATCTGGATGTTCACTTTTTTAGTTTAAAACTGGTCCCCCTTGTTGTATCACTGTAAAGGCTGAAGTTCCCTGAAGCAGAAGACAACCAGGAGCCCAAAAATAGGAAAGGAGAGCCTTAGTCCAACCTTGTAACTGTCTGCTGACAGAGGAAGGAATATGTTTCATGCCTGAGCATCCATAGCAGGAATCAACCTGCAGAAGAGACTATTCCAAGCCATAAAAATAAGGGGATTATCCAGGGATTTCTGTTCAGACTCACAACTGGCTAAGAAACATCTACACCAGGACATTAGTGCCAATTCACAGGCAATGAACCTGGCCCCATCCCATGCTGGGCAGCTGGTGCTAAACATCTCTCTCAAGGGAATACGGGGAATCTGTGGTACAAAAAAACCCCAAACATTAAACCCAGCATCCAAAGCCAGTGCTGTAACTACAGTGTGTTCTTCAAAAATGAGTTGGAGAAGGAGGACAGACAGACAGAAATCTTGGAGAGGAGGGAGAAAAGTGGGGAGAAGCAGAGCCCTGGGGTCTGGAAAGGCGAGCCATGGCCTCTGTGAATAATTCATATTCAGCTGATTAGTGCTGTTTATCAAAGCCCCAGATAAAGGCATGACACCTGATGCAGGTCCACCCTGAATAATGGAGGGGCCCAGTGCCGAGACATGGCCACATGGCTCATTGAGTTGCTTTTGTTTCCTGCCTCAGTGGTCATCAGCATGCAGCTAATTAGCTGGTAAGATAATCCTCTCCTGGCCCTGGCCAGCTTCCTCAGCCTTTTTACAGCAGCTGATTGCGTGCTGGCTCCTCAGAGGGGCTGTGGACACCGGTGGGTCTCAGCTCTGGGGTGGTGGCTGTCCCTGGGAGCCATTCCCCAGGGCTCTGCTTGCCCAAAGAAAGAGGCAAAGCATGGATATGGGGAGACATCTCATGAGGACAGCTCGAATGGGTTAGAACACTGAATCCACCAGCCCCTCTTTCCAGGCTGGGAAACTCCCTTCTCCATCTAAAACCCATCCAAACCACCCCAGGGATGCCCTGTACCAGTGCAAATAGATGATGGGCAGTGCCACATCCTGCCCATGGTTCATTTACTAGACTAGTAAATTAACCTGAAAACGGCTGAAAATAATAATAATCCCAATAATAATAAGCCAAATAGTCATGGGTCCTGCACACCCATCCTGCAGATATGAGGTGCTTCATCTGGTGCCATGTTTCCCATCCTGGAAAGCAGGTCTTGAAGCCAAATAACTGCTGTGTGGTGGGATAAACTGGGTAGAAATACCGAATTCCTACTGGAAATCAGTTCATTGCTGTCCTTTCTCTTCTGGTCCCATGTGGAGACCTACAAAATACTTTCAAGATGGGTGAAAATTCATAGCGTGGTAGTCCCACAGTGAAAAGCCCTGGAAGAGGGCATATGCAGGAGATGGGTGTGTGATGTGATGCCTCAGATGTGGATTTGAGTGTGTCTGAGCAGGAGAAAACACTGTGGGACACATAGGAGTGTTGTGATGAGGAGAGGGTTGAGATGCAAGTGGAGGCAGCAGCCAGGGCAGCACACCATGCTGGTGGGATATCAGAGACGATGGTTGTGTGGTCCAGTGGCCACAGAGCATCATCCCTGAGGCAAGAGGTCTGGTCTTTCCTGCTGCTCCCATCCTGACCTGCTGGGACAGCCTGGACAAGCTTTTTCTGGGCCACACATTTTCTTGTGTATATAAAATATATATAAAAAATTGGAATTAGATTATCCTTAAGGTCTCTTCCAACCCAAACCATTCTAGAACAAGGTCAATACTCGTCAATGACCGTATCCCTTAAGAATGAAGAAAGCTGCACAAGAACTGGGAGCTTTCGCTTCGAGGTGCTTTGTTTTCCTCTGTGTCACTGTTTTCCTCTCCAGGGTGAGAGGCAGTAACTGGATCTGGCCAAGCCAAAAGCCACATTACAAACCCATCGGCTCCGCACCGGTCCCTGCAGAAAACCGATACCCACAGAGAAGAGATGGGAGCGGGCTCTCCTTACCTGACAGAGAGACAAAGAGACCAATACCAAAGGCTTTTAATACAGCACTGTGCTCTCCGGGATAAAAATAGAGCTTTGTTTTGTCCTTTATACTCCGGCTTTTCCAGCAATTAAGATCTTTGCATGATCTTCTGTATGACACTGCCGCCAACTTGCAGAAATCAGGGTGCTCACCTTTTCATCTGCAGACAATAATCCGCTACAGGATTGCTATAGAAGGAGTATAATGGAAATAAGTGATGAACTCTGGTGCAGTGGGTTTTTCCTCCTGTCTGACTGCCCTCCCCATGCAGAGCAGGCTTAGCCAGGGCTTGGAGAGCAGACACCGGACAGGCAGGGCATTGCAAGAGCTGCGTTTTGCAAACCAGAAAATGCCATGGTTTCCTTGAGACTGCTTGGACCACAGCTGGGCAAACCTTTCTGCTGCCCGCAGAAGCATTGCAAACCTTGGAGCACCTTCAGAGATGCAGGAGATTCGGTTCTCCCCAGTTTCCTCTTTATTTCTCTTTATTTCTTATATCCCTGGAAGATCCCAGGCATATTTAAAGGTGGCATCAAGGGGTCTGTGTCTGACTTATCAGACCATGGGTGATGCCACCCGTGCACCTATCACAATGTTATTTTTATCTACAGAATTGTTAAAAGGCAGAAAACAACTCAGTCTCTTTGAATGGGACTAAATGTAACCCAGACAAAATGTTTGCATAAGATCACAACACATCGGCCTCGTGCTTGGTTTGTTTTTGCCTTCATCCAAAGCTATTTTTGAGAGTCCCTTTCTAATTCAGCCACTAAGACAGAAAAATTCATATATATGGAGATTTTATGGGATTTGGGGACCACCTGCACCACTTAGGGTTTATGTTTGTCATCTTCATATGTGATTCAGATTCCCAAACTTTATTACATGAGGCAGGTCTCTTGGAATCTTTCTCCTGTCTTAGTGGTTGGGAGGAATCCAGTATGTTAAATTAATCAAGCATCATTTAAACAAGTTTTACTACTAATCCTAATGAATAGCCACAAGGTTAAACTGGGGATGAAGCAGTTATTTGTCACCAAATTCAGTAGAAAATCTTGGAAGATGAAAAAAGGAAGATAGCAGGAGCAAGCTCAGGATGAAGTGGGTCTTCAGATGATGCTGGGTGGGCTGTTGGGAGCCCCACCATGAGAGCTGGTGCATACTGAAAGTTTATGGATTCAGAACTGAATCTGATTTCTTTATGGAAGAAAGATCTGTGTGAGGTTATTGAACACAAAGATCCCCTCTGGACCAAGGAGTCTACATCTTACGTAGACCAGAAGACTCATACTCTGAACAACAAGGTTTGATGAACTGTGGTCCTTCCTGATGTATCTGGGTTATCATTGCAAATGGATTTGTCCTCCTGAGGCTCCCCCACCCTCCTGATCCACTCTTTTTTCCCTGTTTTTACTTAAACTAATAGTCTTTTCTTCCCCATTTCTCATTACACTTCTTGAGCTGTGGGATTATTCACCTCAGAACAAGGTCCTAGCCCAACTTCTTTTCCAGTGGATGCAAAATGGGTATGGTGGGGACCAGTCCAGTGAGCAGGGTCTCCTCTCACATACCCCTCCACAAAGTAAGGTGGGTGGGAAGTGCTCCAGAGCATGAGATTCATAAAGCCCAGCTTATAGAATCAGATCATGGTTTGGGTGGGAAGGGACCTCAAAGCCCCCCCAGTCCAACCCCCATGGGCAGGGACACTTCCACCAGCCCAGGCTGCTCCAAGCCCCGTCCAACCTGGCCTTGGGCACTGCCAGGGAGGGGGCACCCACAACTTCCCAATCCTTGGGAAGCCCCTACAGCTGCCTGATCCACAGGCAGATGTATCATCGACCCGAAACCTTTCTCCTGCACGAAACCCCTTGCAATGGGACGGCTGCAGCAAGCAAGCCTGAATTCTCATTAACACTTTCTAGCATCAGCTTCCAAGGGAGGTAAAAGATAGATGGTGCTTGGTTATGACCTGGGAGAACCAATGTCACCAGGGGCAGGAACCTGGAAAGACAGAAGTTTCCATACCATGTCAGAGATGCAAGCTAATCAGTCGAGTTGTCTATAGAGGTATCAGCTCAGCCTTTCTGCAAGCGATACCATGTCCTACAACTTGTCCAGTTTTGCAGGCAAGGCTGGCACATGAAAAAAAGAGCTGAAACGCTGAGCCCCATGGAGGAGGGAAGCTGCAGAGACAGTGATGAGCCCAGTCCATGAGCTGTGAATCATCTTGGCTCACCAAGAGCCCAAGCAAGCAGGGGAGAAGGCAGCAGGGATAGCTGGCTCAGCTCAAATTGGACATGGCCGGCAAGGGCTGATGTAGTTCGTGTAGCACAGGTTGTGCAGAGGAAGAGGTCTGAGCCCTTTCTTTCATTTTCTCCCCAACTCAGATACATCTAAGGCATCTGGAATGGGTTTCCCTTGAAGTGGGATGCTCCATTTGAGCACAAAGAGCTCAGGGACTTATGATGAACTGCAGGACATCTTCGAGTCGATGGGATAAATCTTTCCCCAGCGAGAGAGCAAAAGGAGCAGTCATCAGTGTGTTTTAAACGCGACTGATTTTGAGCCACATCAGGGATTTTTGCCTCTTGAGGTTCTGTTTGATTTTGTTTAACACATTTTAGGTCACGGAGCAAAGTCTGTTTTCGAGAAAGGGAGTCTTTGAAGATTCCTCAGCCTCATATTTAAGCTTTAAAAGCACACAGAGCGTAGGTGGACTTCCCACAAGCCCCAGCAAAGGCCAGATCTGATAACCTTGGGCAACTTGGCTGTCTGGAAAAGGGAAATAAGGAAAAGAAGAGACCACTTCTGTTATCCTATACGGATAGACACAAGTACACCTGATCTGACACCATTTGCTTTCACATCTAGAGTAGCTTTAAAATGAACTCTTGGCAGGATTTTTGAGCCCAAAGTTCTCCCTGGAGGCAGCCTGAGCCTTGTGAAGGGGATGAGTGATCATGAGTCCAACCCCAACAGCAATGTGCCAAACACAGCTTGGGTTGATAAAATGACCCTTCATGGGTGTCAGTTGTCCCCATGTAGCTTCTAGATTCATGCAACCAAAAACCCAAGCCCTTCTTTGCCAAAAATGGGTTGAAAATAGTGATTGTTTTCTAGTTACTGTAGCATTCTCTAGCTATTATAATTCCTCTGTCTTCCCAGCATGTGAGGATGCCTGTGGTGGGACAAGCACCAAGAGCTAAGCTGTGGGCAGCTTGCCTCCAAGAAAGGCTTTTTTGCTGTAGGACCTTCTCACTTCACACCCACAACACACTGCCCTTTGGCTCTGGGATGCCTTACAACCAGGCAGGACCGGCTGGGAGACCAGAGATGTGTGAGGGGTCCAAAAATTGGTGATGAGAAATGCCAAAAAATGGATGATGAGAAACCAGGGAGCTGCTCTGGGTGGGTCTGTTTGGTCTGTGAAGGTCATTGAGGTACCTGAGGGGAGAGGCTGGAATCACAGAATCTCAGAACATGAGGAGTTGAAGGGGCCTGGAAAGCTCCCCCAGTGCAACCCCCCCACAGCAGGATCACCAGAGCAGTCACACAGGAACACGGACAGGGCTTTGGGTGTCTCCACACAAGGACACTCCACAACCTCTCTGGGCAGCCTGGGCCATGCTCCAGAACCCTCACACTCACAAACTTTGGCCTCATCTGCAGCTTGAACCTCCTGTGCTCCAGCTTGGGACCATTGCCCCTTGTCCTGGCATTGGACATCCCAGAGCAGAGCCTGGCTTCTTCCTCCTCACACTCGCCCTTTCCAAATGGATCCCCAGGAATGAGGGCACCCCTCAGGCTCCTCTGCTCCAAGCTCAAGAGCCCCAGCTCCCTCAGCCGCTCCTCAGCACGAGATGCTCCACTCCCTCCAGCATCTCATCTCTGTGGCCCTGCTGGACTCTTTCAAGCAGTTCCTGTCCTTCTTGAGCTGAGGGCCCAGCACTGGACACAAGATTGCAGCTGTGGCGTGAGCAGGGCAGAGCAGAGGGGCAGGAGAACCTCTCTGCCCTACAACCACCCCTTCTCATCCACCCCAGGATGGCCTTGGCCTTCTTGGCTCAAGGGCACATTGCTGGCTCATGGGCATTGCTGCCACCAACACCCCAGGTCCCTTTCTGCTGTGCTACTCCCCAACAGGTCAGTCCCCAACCTATACTGGGCCATGGGGTTGTTCTTCCCCAGATGCTAGACCCTACACTTGCCCTTGTTGAATTTCCTTAAATTTTTCCCCACCCAACTCTCCAGCCTGTCCAGGTCTCGCTGAATGTCAGCACAGCCCCATGGAGTGTCAGCCACTCATCCCAGTTTGGTGTCATCAGCAAATTTGCTGGAAAAGCAGAAAATAAATGAGCTGAAAGGGTGTTGCTGGTAGATACTGGAGATGATGGTGTTGCATTTATGTACCAACCTGTGTTTGGGCAATACTGATAAATGCAAGCTTTCCTATGAGTGCCTTGGAGTTTGGACCAAAATGAAGGGCCTTTTTGACTGTTTAGCCAAATTGCCACTTCATCCGTAATCATCTGACTCTTTAAGTCAAAGCTTCCTAAATCACTTCCCTCCTAATTGCCCTCTTGAATCGAGCCTACGCGGTAAGCAAGGCCGAGCTCACGCTTGCAAGTGTCTGTAATTATTATTGTGTTGTGACTGTTCGGAGAACCTGGTGAAATGTAGGGCACAACAGCTCTTCCAGCTCAGCAGGCTCCAGATATTAAAAGTTGCTTCAGTGAATTAACTTTTTTTTTTTCCTTCCTCAGCAAACTCTTGCAAAAATTCTCATTAAATATAAATGGATTTTCTTTTCACCCTGCAAGACAAATGCCATAGCATAATGAGTGCCAGTCAGCCCTGTTGTATTGAAATATATCCTGTCAGGTAACTAATTTGGGATGAGATTACAAGATCTGGTTGCTGAAGGGGTAATTTGGGTATGCTTAGACTTTTGCATTGTGCTTGACTCGGTGTCACGCAATGTTTTGATTAAGAAATGAAAAATTCTGTGAAGCTTTGACATGGCGGGTGCTGAAGGTGGGGGGACCAGACCTTGTTTGCATTTCCCCTAAGGAAGCCTACGGAAGTTGATACAGAGCTGCAGAAGTGGCTCAGAAACCCAGGAATAACAGCATTTTGAGCTCCAGAGTGGTCAGGAAAACAAATATGTGTCTGGTTTCAGAGTGAACCGCTTCAGAAAGGTGCTGGAAAAGTGGTGTTGGTTAGAGAGAAGCAGGCAAAGTCATGAAAACCTACACTGAAGTCATCAGCATCTCTATCTTATCAATAAGGAAAGGAAGAAGTGGCCTGATCATGGACCAAGGAGTGGAAATTTGGTGGCCATCGCTTTGGGAGCTGACAGAGCCACAGGGGTTCATCATCTCGGCAGATTTTAGCTGAATAAGGCTGAGCCGTGTGGTCGTATAAGCCCCATTGATGGTCCAAAGGATGAGCATCTCCCACAGTCTCTGAGCATCCCAGGCATTGGTCGTGTCCTGTTTTGCATTGCAGAAGCTCATTAATAGGTGGAAAAGTGTCCTGGCACGGGGAAGGCACCAGGAAGATGTAATGGCTGCTCCTGCCTGCTCCTATGTGATATCATGGAATGGTTTGGGTTGAAAGGGACCTCAGAGCCACCCCAGTCCAACCCCCATGGGCAGGGACACCTCCACCAGCCCAGGCTGCTCCAAGCCCCGGCCAACCTGGCCTTGGGCACTGCCAGGGAGGGGGCACCCACAGCTTCTCTGAGCAACCTGGGCCAGGGTCTCACCACCTCACAGGGAGGGATTTCTTCCTTATATTTAACCTAAATCTCCCCTTTTTCAGTTTAAAGCCATCACCCCTCATCCTAACACTCCATCCCTTACAAAAAGTCCCTCCCTAGCTCTCTCAGACACTCTGGAGTCTGATGAGCATTGATGGTTTGTTTGGGTGGGGAGAAGATGTGGCTGGAGGGATGGGTTGTATAATGGTTCAGCATGGTAACTCTTTTTTTTTTCCTATTTTCTCCCTGTTTTATATCAGCTTACAATCCTATTCTCAATTCCACATCTTTGATTTGAATCTGACCCAGTTTCTCCATCTATTCTTGTGCTCTGTGCAGACATCATCAGGGTCCTTTTCTGTCCCAAGACTCATGGCCAGGCAGGGAAGTTCTCCTCTCCAAACCACCCTGGGGCTGCCCAGCCTGAGTTAACCCCTCCTCTGCATCCCTGGGATGGGTTGGAGATGGCACATTGGCCTGGATAACCCTAACAGACAGCATCCCAATGCGGATGGGCAAGGGACAGTGCCCCAGCAGCACTTAATTCTCTAATTTAGGCAGTACCAACAACTCCAAGTGGTTCAGGAGCAGAAGTCCAGCTCTCCCTGAGGTCTTTACTCTAAAACGAACCTTCATGCCAATCTCCTGGATCCTTGCAGGCCTGGCAATGGGTTAAAAGGAGTGGCATCTCTCTGCTTTCCCCATTCTAGAGGTGGGGACCAAACCAGGACAGAGATGCTATGATTTGTCTTTTGTCACTTCCCAAGATCTGATGAAAGATGAATGGATGGATGGATGGATCAGTGGAGGGATGGATGGATGGATGGATGGATGGATGGATGGAGATGCCACCCCCAACCAGAGGCTCTCCCTGGCTACAGGAGCAGCATCCAAGCACAGGAAAGGGGTTGACAGGGCTTCGTGTGCTGGACAATGCTCTTAGCAAAGCCACATCTTGATCTCAAGGTCCTTTCTTGGGCAGAGTGGGCACCTCAATGCTGGCAATGCCTGGTGAGGTTCACCATCACCACAGCCCCTGCCTCTCCTGAACTGCACCAAGCACACAGACGTCTTCACTGTGAGATGCCATGCGCCACATGGGCAAAAAGCAAAGCAAGGCATGATGTGGGGTGCCCAGCAGTCCCAGAGAGCCCTGATCTGAGGCTCTGAGCAAGCTCTTAAGCACTGAACCAGCCAGGCTGGATTTGAAACAAGAGATGTTGCTCCAGTCTGATAAAATTACGAGTGACCCAGAAAAACTTCCTCTCTTTCTTTCCATCAGCAGAAATGCCGGGGAGGGGAGCAGGGCACTTGATGAATTATGAAACGCTTGGAAATGAAAGGCTGTGTAGACAAGTGCTGAATATTTCATTCCCACTTGCTTGGCTCCTGCCTGCCGGGGGAAGTGGGCTGGGAGGGGTCTGAGGAAGGAGCCCGTTCTTCCAAGCCTAACACAGATGCATCTTCCTAATAATTCACACTCCTGTGGATGAGCTGGCCTAAGGTCTGTGAGCAGAGCTGGGGAGTGCAGAAGTGCAGCAAACAGGCTGAAAGAGTTGCAGAATACTGCTAAAAAGCTGGTGAAAGGACCCACACTTCACCATCTTCCAGCAGATGGGAGCATCTCTTCTTTGCCTGTTACCAACATTCCCAACTTTCCTGTAATCTTCAGGTCCTGGAAGGTGCTCT
This sequence comes from Mesitornis unicolor, assembly GCF_000695765.1. NCBI lineage: Eukaryota > Metazoa > Chordata > Aves > Mesitornithiformes > Mesitornithidae > Mesitornis > Mesitornis unicolor. The sequence continues at coordinate 10,575 of NW_010158266.1, forward strand.
AAGGTCTCCCTGCAACCTTCTCTTCTCCAGGCTGAACAGCCCCAACTCTCTCAGCTGTCCCCATAGCAGAGCTGCTCCAGCCCCTCAGCATCTCCATGGGGTCTCACCAGAGTGGAGCAGAGGGGCAGGATCCCCCCCTTGACCCCTGGCCACACTGTGGGGATGCAGCTCAGGACGTGGTTGGTTTCTGGGCTGCCAGCACCCATTGTCAGCTCATGTTGAGCTCATCATCAACCAAGAAATCCTTGGCGCTGCTCTGAATCATTCATTGTGTATGAAGTACACAAAGAAGAGGTGTCTGTGTTCAGTGCCCAACCATGGCACCTTGGAGACAGAGCTAAAGGAGCTCAGGGCTGGTATCCACCTGTGGACAACATGTGGGAGCTGAGGAGGGGAGATCTAGGTCCTGTAGGGAAGGTCACTGTCTACCATGGCTCTCCTTTGCTCCTGGAGCAGCACACACCACCAGCAAGAAACAGCAGGACCCATCAGAGGTCTGCTGGAAAGCAGGACCTCCCCATTGCTGCTGCAAGCCAGACAGAGCTCAATAAGTGGATGGTCAACAGTAAGGTCTTTATTCTGATTTCCTCAGCTGGCTTATTAATTTCCTCAGGTAGTTTACTATTATAAATGAGTGATGTGCAATGGGATGACTTCACTGCACAGTTTGGTTTCTTTGGTCAGAGAAGTACCCATAGCAGTACCGTCCAATCCCCATGCATGCAAGTATGTGCACAAAGGGACATGGAGACCCACGCAAAGAAAGGCCATTTAGGTGGAAAAAGATTTTGAAAGATAGGAAGGATGCAGGAACACCAACCCCAAAACCAGCAAAGACCGCAGGGGGCTGAGCAGACCCTGCTCTTCCATCCATTTATTCAAAGAGGGCTTCAAAGCCATGGTTTGGGAGCTGGGGAAGCCAAACTCCATCCTCAGCTCTGCCATAGATGGAGCTGGGACAAATCTGCTGACCCTGGGGTCTCCAGGATGTTGGCACAGCATCAGACACAGAGGAGCCCTCAGTATCTTCTTGTCTCCCTCTCTGAAACCACGTCTCAATAAATCAGCATCGCAGTAAGTGATGCCTTAAGGCTTGCAAGCATGAGTTTAATCAGTGGCAGCTTTCTTGCTGGCCACAGTATTCCTGGTGTGCTGTGTAATGTCCTCACTGTCATCTGGGATCAGGGCCCTGGAGATGACATGTGAGGCAGATGATGTAGGGCAGCTCCACATTCAGTGTTTCAGGGCTTTTTCTGTGTTGGAAGTCACTTGTTGATTCATTGCTGCCTGTTCTCGGGCTGGCAAGGTCCCCCTGGTGCAATGGCAGAACATGAAGAACATAAAGCCAGGGCTCCTTGACAAGCCATGAGCTCACAAATAAGTAATGACTTTTATTAGAGAGCAATACGGCCTTCTTGCTCTCTGTGGTATCTGTTTGGACCTGTAGTTTAGCAAACGTGGCTGCTTTTAGTGCACACAGCACTGCACTGCCTGGTTGTGAGAGCAGCAGTTTGCAAGAGTCACTAAGAGCAATTAGAACACAGAATCCCAGAATATCAGGAGTTGGAA
>NW_010158267.1:0-234 GCF_000695765.1 Mesitornis unicolor
TGGCTCTCGCGGCCGCGTTGGCGCAGGCCGGGTCACGTGCGGCGGTCTGGCTCCCGCTCACCAGCCAAGGCTGCTGCTGGTATCCCCAAAAAGGCTGGGGCGTCCCACGTCACCTCCCCATCACTGAAGTGACGTGGGGCCCGATGTGATGGGCAATGACTTTCCCTATGGCGAATGCACCTAATTCTGATGGTTTTGCACTTAAGTGCCCACGGATGCATTTGGGACAGCCTC
>NW_010158268.1:0-323 GCF_000695765.1 Mesitornis unicolor
CTCCCTTCAGGCGGTTCTTTCCAGGGACCAAAAAGTTGAGCTGCCCCCCTTCCCACCCACCTGCCCCTGGCACCATACGCACGCTGTGCAGCCCCCTTTTTAACCTATTCCCCCTCTGTCTAATCCGAGTCCGTCCAGCCCCCGCCCCCCCCCTCTCGCCACCCGCTTTAAACTAGGTTGCGAAGGTGCCGTACCCTGCAACTCCTAAAACTTCTCTCCTTGCTCCGATTTATATTCTATACTAACAAAAAAAGACAACAAAAATATACTCGATCCTCCTGTGGATGACTTTTTCTTTTTTTTTTTTTTTTTAAATAAAGAAT
>NW_010158268.1:344-1329 GCF_000695765.1 Mesitornis unicolor
TTTTTTTGGCAAGGAAATTTGCTCCATCTCCAGCAGCAACCACTGCTCCTTTTGATGTTGTGGTACGCCGTGCGCATGCGCTTCACATTAGAATTACTGCACTGGCCAGAATAAGTTGGATCTCTTCTTCTCTTCACTGAAACCCTAAATCATATCAAAAGCTAAAGGGATGCTGAGAGTCCGGAAAAAGGGTTACTTTGGGATTTGGTCATTCCCTTTAATAATCGCCGTGGTGTGTGCACAGAGGTAAGCGATGAAGGTATCTCTTTCGCTTTACTTTGAATTGCACTGCATGCTGCTGCCGAGAGGAATGTACGGCTTGGCTCTGAGAAATAAGAAATAATATAGTATTATTTTTTTTATCTTTAGTGTCAATGATCCTAGTAATATGTCACTGGTAAAAGAGACCGTGGATAGACTGCTGAAGGGCTATGACATTCGCTTGAGGCCAGATTTTGGAGGTAATCTGACTGCTTTTGAATAAGAAAGATCGCATATTCGGGCTGTGTACCTTTGGTGTGTGTGGTGTTCAAACGTGTTGTGGGTGCTGTTGCTTTGGGGGGTGTGTGTGTGTGTTGCCATTTTCTCAAGCTGATCCAAAGTTAAGCTCATTGTTACTTAAATTTCCCTAGCACAGGATGCTCTTAATGCGATCACTTAAATATCTTGCATATTGATAATCGGCCCCTCGTTTTGCTTGTGTGCTGACACTTTATTAACCCGTAATTAAACCCTTGTTTAACTGGTTTTATCGAGATGCAAATCTCTTAAGTTTACCCAACGTTTTTTTTTCCCTCTCAGCCTAATATGCCTGTGATCACAGTTACTATTTTTGAGTACAAGATGTGCTGTTAACTGATACAAAAATGTCATTTAACCCCCTGCGTGCTCCTACTTCCAACTAGTTTGTTTATTTCGGACGTGTTCGCTCTGGGTGTCCCCTTGCCGCCCCCCCCTCCCACCCCCTCCCTTTCCCTTGGGGGCT
>NW_010158269.1:0-5731 GCF_000695765.1 Mesitornis unicolor
GGCTGGCCCAGCCCTAAACCACCACACATTCCACTCAGAAAATACAAGGTTTCTGGGGCCAACTGGCTTCCATACACTCTAGCTCTTTCTCCAAACATTTTGGAAAGTCATATCTAATTTGTCTTCCACTTCTGTTTTCCAGTACTCCTTATTTCCCTTAAACAATTATAACTGAATTGACTTAAGATACCACTGTTCCTTACATTGGCTAGCCTACATGTTTTTATTTGACTCTTGTGCTATTTTATTTCATATATTATCCTATGCTAGGTGTTATATCCAAACTTATGAAAACTTCAACTTGATATATTTATGCATTAGACATTTCTATTATCCATGTCTAACTCACTAAACATTGTGTGTGCATATTATTGAAATCTAAACCTTGTAACAGCAAGTTCTAGATAAGGTTAATTTTCTTCCAAATTAAGTTTTGAAAAGCTGACTACTCTGTATTGGGAGATATATCACTGCTTTAAAAAAACTGAAGTAATAGCTCATTTCATAGTAAAGCTAATTATATGCCTAATTCAATAGCGAAACAGTAGTCACAAAAGTACACTGCAACAGAGCTCCCGAACACTCAGAATCTTTCCCAATTTATTTTATTCTCATCTTCAAACTTTAATATCAAAGGAAAATCAAGAGAAAATTGTTTACAAAATGAGTTGGTGAGAAGTCTCAAGACTGCCTGGCAGCAAGAACAAAGTCAGTTCAACAGCACACAGCTCTGAATAAACTTATACTTTCCTGCCATGTATCAATGTACATCAAGCACTATAAAGTCTCCTAGGCACAAAAAACCTTCCTGTAACACACACTACAGGACAAAAGAGCCTGGACACAAATCAGACATACAGCAGCAACCAAAAATTTACTTTGAGAACAGCAACAGGTGAAAAATATTATACTGATGCCATCTGACTTAAGATACTCATGCTTCCTAAATCGGCTAACTTCCATTTTTTTATTACTATTTCACTACAGCAATGTACCAGCCCTGAGAAGGGCATGGGAAGGCAGCTACCTTCACTCAGCACCCAAGTTCAAGATTAGGAAGTTGAGACTTTGCTTATCTCTAGCACCCTTTAAAGCAGGCCTGACAAATTATATTATTTGCTGTAGCACCCCAAGGCTGACCTCTCAAGTGCTGAAAAATACCTCAAAATAATCCAGATTGTATATTTTATGCTGTGACATCCCTCTGACATAAGGAGAGGAATCTGAGCTTGAAAGTTTGTCTTTGTTTCATAACAAATTACTTCAAAAACAACAACAAGTCCACTTTCAAATCATGAACATTATGCTTAGGGAGGGAAGGAGATGTCTTGTAAAGCAAAGGCATCAATAAATTAATACAGGTTGTTCAGAACAGTATCTGTCTTCCCTCCTGGCACTTTAAAAAAGGTAACAGTGATTTATACTGAATCTCCTTAAGTACAGGGTACTTACACATAGCCAAAGTAAGGAATGTGTTTTACTACAGCGGAAAAAACGAGGACATGCTGACAAGAAATCAAAAGGCAACAGTGTTACAGAGACGTTTGAACAAAGTGATGTAACCAGTATTAAAGATCTAGCAGGTATCAGACACAGGTTCTCACTGACCTACATGATCACACATTCCCACTAAATATACACAGTATTCCCAAACAGTTAAAGAAACAGAAGTTATACAACTTAGTTTGTAGGAGAAGGACTTCCATAGATCCCATTTCCAAAAAGTGCCATCCAGATTGCATTGGAGCAGATTCTTCAATAAATTATAACAGAAGCAGCTCTGACTTCGAAAAGGTCTGATTTATTAGGTCTCACATGGTCTAGCTCTGTAAAAATGGCTATCAAGAAGAAAACTTTGCTCCACACTACACATTTGGACAGGCTGTTCATTTAAGCTCTGCTGCCACATTTGTAATGTGGGCACTTAAAAGAACAGTGTAACTAAGAATGTAAGGACATAGGCATAGGACAATCATCCACTTCTGGAAATGAACTCAGTCAAGACAGACAAAATTTGAAAGAAGTCAGCTTACACAAGTGCTATATTGTCACACTGCAAGAAAGCAAGGATTTAACTACTTAAAGACATTACATTTTCCTGGAAGTAATGTCATCATTCCATCTTCTCTCCTGCTACTAAAAATTAAAAAAAAAATATTTGCACTATCTTCCACCTATTTCCTAATACACAGACCTGCACCTCTAAATCCCAAAGCTTATATCAATGACCCACATATCTCTGCCTGAAACATCAAAACCATATTTCACTGTCCTAATAAACAGGTGTGACACTAAAGAACAAGAACTTAGGGTTGTTAGGTTATTTCTAAACCAATTCAGAAGTCAAACAGGATGTTCATCTGTTTATTTCACCTTGCAGAAGTTTATTCATTGCTCTGTAAAGCTTTTGGGGAAAGCAGTAGAAAAATAGGTCCACATATGCTTCCCAGCAAGAGCAGTAAGGAAAAAATTAAAACCTTTGTTACTGCAAATCCTTCATAAACACTGCACAAAATGCATGGTCACTGTAAGTTACATGCAAGTCAGCTACAGAAGACAGTGCCTCAGCTGGAAGACATGTAAACACTCAGCCTATCTATAATGGGTAATGCAAAAGCTTTACAGCTCTTCTACTCAAGGCAGAGAGAGCTCACCAGGACTAGCTGCCTAAGGCAAGTGGTAACCGTATCTGCAGTAAACCTGTATAGCAAAAAATTCTTAAAAGAACATTGGTTTGAGACTCATGACTGCAGAAGTTCATTTAACCATACCAAAGCTTTGGAGCCTTACATCACAGAAACTTTTTTCAAAGCCAGGTGCATGAGATGGCTGGAAAAGTTAGTCACAAAGTTAAAGTCACAAACCTACAAGTCACCTTTGATAAAGTCCATGCCATCAGGAGAAACAGGGACAAAAGGAGGGTAAGATCAGGATACTGCATAAGTAAAACAAGAAGAGCGGCATCTTGACACTGAGGACCTGCCATCAAGCATCATTTGACTGATGATGAAAAGAACCTGTAGTACAGTAATTAATTTGCAATTTTCAAAAAGTAGGCTATTGGCAACTTATCTCTCAAACTTATCACCAACTGCCCACAGAAAAACAACAGCTAGATTACATACTAATTATAACCTGTACCACAAAAGCGTCAGTTTAGATTTTGCCTTCTCTGCACATCTTGAAAGGACATGCAACAGCTCTGCAAGGATTATCCTGTTTCTATACAGCAGCTTACTGGAAAGTTGACTCAGCATAGGCAAATATCAGATGTTCTCTTCCTTCCCTCAGCAGTTTGTGAGCTCCAACTACCAAAGTAGGGTCTGGCAGGCACATGTCTGAATAACCTCCACGGAAGCTACAAATTCTCAGCAGGTCACTAAAAGGTTAAACAACTACCACAGGCTTAAAGCAGATGCACTTAGGTGCTACAATTTGACTTTTTCTCTGGTGCAAGATCAAAGTTTATTACATTCTGTTCTTAACAGATCTAAAACAGACCAATAGAAATAAAGATTAAACACAGGATACTGCCATATCCATCCCTACTAATTTCAGAGAAAATACCTTCCTTTCCTCCCAGATCTGCAGACAATGACAGCAGCCCTCATTCAAAGCCATATGATGACTTCATCTAGTTGAAGAAATAGCTAAAAATATTTAGGCACAGAAAGTGCTTAAACATAGAAAGGTTCTCAAGTACCAGAGGCTGTCTTCACAATAAAGGCATCCCATATGGTAACTATTTTTAGACAGTTAAGTATCAGAGGTTAGAGAAATCACATGGGTGTCTCCAAACCACCAGCTCCTCAGCTGATTTTTTACCCTTTACATAAAGAAAACACAAGTTGGGATAATTTTTAGAACTACCATAGCTCAAACGCAAAAAATTGTGTCCCCTTCAAAGTGTGTTTAGCTTCCATACCTAAACATTCTTTCTAGTAAAGAATTGATAAGAAACCACATCTCTAACTTCTGACAAAAATACCTAGAGCATTCAAAGCTCTAGCCAAGCCAAGTTATATTTAAGCTGGTTCTAATTCACTGCAGCTGCATCTAATGAACCACAAAGAAAAGCTTATTACAACAATAAAAGCGACACAGCTCAGAGCTCAGTGGCTGAATACTCTCTAAGTTTCCAGCATTCTTCAGTTGGCTGTACTCAGCATTAGCTACTGAAGGATCTCCGTACTGTAGTTAAGCAAGTAAAACCAACAGACACCACCACCCCCACCACCTGTAATCGCTTGGATACATTATCAAGGGGGTACTGGACAGGGTACCTACCTGGTATGTTCAGATGGTTGCTGGCAGGGAATGTCTGCATTCCTTGATCCCTGAAGTACTCACCTACTACAAACACCAAAATAACCACCAAAAAAGTCCTTCTTGTAAAGACAGCTCATACACAGACTCCAACAAAGAGCTTGTGATCAGCCACATGGAAATCAGGTGAACAACCCAAGCTGACTGCAAGATTTTCAAGCTCATCTTTCCCACAGGTGGCTATGGGTGATCTAAAAATATTAAGTCTTGATGCAACTTGGACAAATACTGGTTAAGAACAGATCCATGCATTAGTTGCAGAATACTACATAAAATAACTAAATCTGAAAACATACTAAGTAACCTAAAGTATTCAAGATTAAATTAAATGCATTTACTTAATCTTCTCTCAGAAGGGGCTGAGGGAAGGGAGGGATGTGGTGCAGAAGAAGCTTCAGAAGCTACTCAATGTTTTCAGCTTTGACAAAGACTGATCTAGTGCTTAAAAAAACACTGCCTATATGGAAAAATCAATAAGATTAAAGGTCTCTCATTTTTGGTAACAGGAAAGTGACACTTATGCTGAATACAAGAAACTTCATCCCTTTTGACAGCTGCACTACTTCTTTTGCAGTAGCATTTAACACATGGAAATATTCACAGATCCAGTGGGAAGACACAAAAAGTATTTTATTCCAGGATGGTTAACAATAAGCTACTATTTTTGTTTGTTTGTGCTAGAGAGAGCTTTGAGCTTTCTAATTCATTAGTCAAAGAAAATACACGACTAAGCATCTTTAAATAAGCCCTTCAGAAGGAAGTCAGGTAAATTCAAGGTAGAAAGGTAGATCAACCACATTTCAAGCTGTAAGCAGCAGTGTCTTTAAAGTCTTCCAGTTGAAAAGACACTAGCAGGTATTTCAGAAGTATGTAAGAATGCTCAAGCACTACAGGCTAAAATTAGGAGGACTGTTTCCCATAGAACTGCTCTTGTATTTATCTTCCCTTTTGATTTTTCAGACAGCCCCAAAAAAACATTTTATTTTCTATTTATCCAGGATTTTAAAAAAATTGTGAGCACCATCTGTTCAGCAAAGTGCTTCATCATAGCTGACTTAAAGACCGCAAGTATTTCTCTTCCTACCACCCCTCACAGGCTCCCAAAGCCAGCAGAAACAGCGTTGGATGGGAAACAGCTTTTAAACAGTATATAAGAAACTAATATAAAATCGTAAAGAAAAATCCTAAAACTATCCTTAGTTCCAATATTTTAAAAAACAGTAACTGGTGTAGTCTTCCCAAATGTCATATCAGGTTGTTGTATTTCTAAACAGAATCCACTAGAGTAAGTGGATTAACTACACAGACTAATATTATTAGCAAGACTCTTCTCTGAAGCTCTAAGAAGAGGTATGATTCTGGGGAAGGATTTTTTGTGTTTGAGACAGGTGGCAGAAGAGAAGCA
>NW_010158269.1:5762-8854 GCF_000695765.1 Mesitornis unicolor
TCTTTCAACAGACCTCAGAAAGGAGTAAGTGGTAGAAATGACTCAGCTGGCTGAGAGAGCTCACTTGACAAGAGTGGAGAAAAGCGGCACCACGTGTTTTGCAAGACAATCACAATCGAATTACCTGACCCAGAATAAACTGCACCAGTGTAAACTGACCTAGCAGATTCTGTTCACCTCAGGAAGCAATCTGTTCCTGGGACTGCTTGTTCCTTCTGATTTTCAGCAAAGTGTTCATGATTCAGCGATACACCACCACATGATCACGGGATCTTGGTAGCCCATTATGGAGGCTAATACTCATACTACCACCTCTATGAAAAAATCCTTCACTCTATAAAGCTGTGTCCCCTTAACACTGGTGCTGCACAAGACTGAAAAACAGAAGAAGAGTATTAGTCAAGTTCTTCTAGCTAAAAAGTAGGAGCTCCTGAAAGCTTAAAAAAAAAGAAAATGAACCGAAGAGTCAACACCACAGCATTTTACTATCAATATTTACAAGAAGATTCAAGAAAATGGGGTTATCCCAAGTCAAAATTAATAAGAAATGTTAAACTGTATCAGAACAATGCAAGTGATGACAATGAGAAATGAACAAAATCTTCATCAAGTGAGCTCTAGTATGCTGGGAGCCCTCCATCACATAGAAACATTACTTCCAAGCCATACATTTTTTTAATGTGTTGTTTATCTTTTTCAAAAAACCTACCAGTTATCAATCCTTACAGCTTGCTATAGTTAGATGTGCCTCAACAGCTTTTAGGAAATGGCTTTTAGACATATGCTAGCCATCCCAATACTTTCTGTGTTACCAAGTAGTCAATTAAATAACTGCTTTTAGAAAACACTTGCCTTAATCCTGACTGGAAACCCAGACTATCCACACGCTACTTTTCCTCTAGCTAGAGGGCTTTAGGGGGCTTTCCAAACCCAGCTTATCAACTTTATCTTGTTACTAACTGAAAAAAGACTGAAGTCTTAGTAGACAACAATAGTGCTTAATCCTAGCATCTATCAAATGTAGTGTCACCTGCAAAAAGTAGAACTGAACAACAAAAAAACACCAACTTGCTAACTGAATTTGAAATATTAGACAAGACTTCAGAATCCACTCACTCAATACAAAAGAGGCCTTTCATCTGCAAGATTCTGACATGTTTCAAGTTCCACAGCTGCTCCAGCAGTTAACATGATCTGTTTCACAAAAGTTTTCCGAAGTTGAAATTCAGCTCAACGAAGCACCAATACACTATCCTAGAATAAATGACCAAACAATCACAGAATCACAAAGTGTTTGAGGTTGGAAATGACCTTTGGAGATCATCTGGTCCAATTCTCCTCTTTGAACAGGGCTGCCTCGAGTCAGCTGCCCAAGACCATTTTCAGGCAGCTTTTGAGCATCTCCAAAGCTGGGACACTGCACCTCCTCCCAGAGCAACCTGTGCCAGTGCTTGGTCACTCTCACAAAAAAGTGTTTTCTGAAGTTAAGACAGATCCTTCTGTGTTTCAGTTTGTGCCCACTGCCTCTGGGCTTGTCACTGGACATCAGTGGAAAGAGGATGCACTGTCCCTGCAGGTATTTATATACATTCATTATATCCTCCTGAGCCTTCCCTTCTCTATGCTAAACCAGTCCCAGCTCTCTCAACTTTTCCTTGTAGAAGACATGCTCCAGTGCCTTCACTGTCTTCATCACCCTTCATTAGACTCTCTCTGGTAGGTCCAGAAGAGTGTCAGCCTCTAGGCATGTCAGGCAGAGGCTTCGTCGAACAGAAAGTCAAATTGGTACCATTCCCAATAACTAAACAGAGAAACCTACCTCGAGAATTTGAACAAAAGTGAAAACAACTGGAAGAATATCAACAGATGGGAAAACCTATCTATGTAACTGGCTGTTAACTTAGTACTTCAGTACAATCTACACCACTGTGAGAATCTGATGCAACAGGTACTTAGGGATATGGTTCAGGGGGTAGACAGGAGCGGTTGGACGTGATGATCTCGGAGGTCTTTTCCAACCGAGCGATTCTGTGATTCTGTGAACAGACCCAACCCTCCACTGTCGCTCCCTAACAATTTCATGTTCAGAGCATTCTGCTCAAGTTTTGAAGAGTCATTAACTTAAAGAGACTGTTCCTATTTCCAAGCAACAAGTAATTTTATAACTTTCCACTGTGAGTAAAAGCAATTTGAAGCCTTCTCCTGTCATGACACCTAGACTATTTCCCATTTCAGTGGCTTGACAAGGAACCAAAAATCCAGATGACCTGAACGAAGAAAACAGCAATGCCCATGATATACTTGCAAAGGGTTTCCTTGAAAGAGGGGCAGAATACAGATATATCTGGTTTCATTTGTTAATGATGCAAACCCTCGATATGATGTTTGACGAAGCTGTGTTCAAATCTGGCAAGCCATTAATCAAAAAATCTCATTTCTCCCATTTCTGAACTATTGTGAAAGCACTTCTTTCACTGATGCCACACAAGAGATCCATCTGTACCTAGGGCACTGCGCTATGTCTCAGAGCTTGGCATCTTTGCTCAGAGCTCCTTGCATCTTTGCGAGCAGCACATATACACAAAGAGATACAGACCATGAAGACAGAAAAAAACTGTGGTTAATTACCCAGAGCACTAACACGCAATAACACTGTAGTTCTCTTGTCTGCTTTTTCATACCACTAATCCCTGAAGTTCCACCTGCAACTCTAAACATACTCAAAAGGCAACTATCTCTACACCTGAAGTTTCAGAAGTCCAAACAGTATAGTGTCTGCATAAAAACAGGCAATCCCAAATCTGACAGCGATTAACAGCAGTATATAGGCATCAAAAGTTACTGATAATCACCAGCACCATCAGTTTATGTCTCAAATCTAAGGCAAATAATTTGCTTCTGGCACTGCTCCAATAAAACTTGTGGGACAAGAAATGCTGCAACAGACAGGCTGTTTCTTCAAGCATGTTTCCTTTCATTTTGCATATACTAGTACCAATAAACACATCCCATTCTAGCAGATAAATTGGCAGATAAGAGACTTTTGAAGGTTTCCCTTTATATCCTGCGAAAAAAATCTCACTTGAAAAGCA